>NW_025231504.1:0-4106 GCF_018294505.1 Triticum aestivum | reverse complement strand
CTAGGTACATGGCAGCTTGTAACAATTTATTATAGAATAAGCTAGGTAGGGAGCAACTTATTGCAGCTCATTGTAGAAGGCACAAGAAAAACTGGCCCTAAGTAACTTTTAGCGGGTAGTGTACTTCTCCTAGCGGGTGGTAGTACGTTTGGAATAAAGGAGGTGGCTTCTTTTTCAGAAGACGGCACAAGCGACTAATTCTCTATCTTATCTCCCACCTGCGTATTCTCGCTCAAAGTTCGATGGCTTGGCTTGTTTTTGTTTTGTTGAACCGATGCCTTGCCTTTAGCTGCATGCAACGGGAAAATTCATAGAAGCCGCGAAGCCTGCACATCCGACAGCTTGTATTTAGTAAATTTTGCCAACAAGAGTCATCGTACAGTTTCTTCCAATATATTGTGTGTAAATTATGTAATACTCCTTCCTTAAAAAATATAAGATGTTTCAACTTTTTGGTGAATCAGATGTATATAGACAAGACATAGTACAGACATCACGCACGAGCGACTGCCGGCCGCTCATACCCTCCACCCTGTGCTAGGGTTTTTCGTGCCTCCCGTCGGCGCTGTCGCCGGTCTACCTCGTCTCTTGTGGTCTTAGGACCATAGAGACATGGTGGATCTGGCCCAACCCTTGCCGGCGGGAGGGCTTCATTTTCTGATGTTTTTTTAGTTTTGTTAGGTTTGTGTTCTAGTCATAGATGTGAAGCGTAGGCGGCTCTGTGCGGATGGAATAAGGTCCTCCCCGTCTAGCCCTCGTTTCGGTCTTTGTTCGTTATATTCGTGTGTCTACAGGTTGGATACTTCCGATCTATACTTCTCTTCATTGACGGAGGTTGCTGTTCTGCTGAGCTAGTCCTATGATGTCTTAGCACGACAACTTTCCGACTGTCTACTACAACAAAGTTTGCCCAGCTCCGATGATGGAGGGGTGATGACAGCGGCGCGCCTTCGGCCCGCTCCAGTGCTTATAGTCGTCGCTAGGTGGTCTATGGACCTGGATGTATTTTTTATTCTGGTGTTCTTTGCACAATCTTAACAGTTGACGAATGGATTGAAAGTTTTCCACGCAAAAAAAGATATATATAGATAAATTTTAGCGTATTTGTTCACTCATTTCAATCCGTATATTATATAGTACTCCCTCCGTTCCTAAATATAAGAGCATCTCTAGCAGAGCCCTTAAAACTAAACCATTAAAAATGCGTTTACAGGTCACAGAAAACGTGGTTTTCAGGCTAATTTGGTCCCGCGTGGAACAGACCCTGTAAACAGCCCGTTAAAACCGGATATCCCCCCTCCCCTCAAAATGAATATTCACAGCCGCCTGGCCTGCTCCTTCTTCCTCCCCTGAACAGACTCTTTCTCCTCTCGTCGTTCTCACTGCCATCCACCATTCTCCCCGCCTCCCGCCGTCCTCCTCCTCCGTCCACCGTTCACCCCAGCCTCTCACCGTCCCCTGCCTCCGCCTGCCCGGGATGTTGTAGAGCTGGAGCAGGGAGCGAGGCCAGCATCAGACTGTCACACAAACGAGCCCCCGGGATGCAGTAGAGCTGGAGGGCGCGTGGCGAGGCCAGGCGCTCCGGTGGCCGCGTCGTGGAGGAGACAGGGGGCATGGTGGCGGCCACGCACGGGGCGGCGGCCGGGACGGGCGGGGCGGCTCCCCAGATGAGCAGGGCGATGGCCGGAGACGAACGGGGTGGCGCCGGGAGCGAGCCATGAAGGTTTTGATGGCAGCTGGACTTTCGCCAATGGTCTTTCGCATATACAGGACACCCTCGGGTTGGCTCAGAAATCCTTATTTTCATAGGTTCGGCCGGGATGTTTCACGCCGCCTAAAAACTTTTACAGGTCGGTGTCGTTTACTAGTTCTATTAGAGTCGCTTTTTTCGCCTAAAACTGCAAACCGGCGATTATTTTGTAGTTTCATGTTTAAGAGGTCTGCTAGAGATGCTCTAAGTCCTTTTAGAGATTTCACTGTAGAGACTACATTCGCATGTACATAGATGTCTTTTAGAGTGTAGTTTCCCTTATTTTGCTTCATATGTGGTCAATAGTAAAATCTGTAAAATGACATATTTAAAAACGGAGGGAGTAGTATATTATGTAACAATATCAGGTCATGCAAAAGATAGGTAACAAAGACCAACTACAACGTAGATATTCTAATGCAAGCAAGAAGGAAGAAAGAAATGGAGCAGTAGCTGCCAAGATAGGAAGATTTAGGAGCTCCGGAGGAGGCGATGCGGAAGAAAAGATCCCTGTGGTCAACCAGAACCAATGATCATGCAATAATTAAATCGTCTTGTGGAATAGTAGTAATAGTCTAAGAAATAGCTGGCCCGAGATGTTCTAATTGATCTAGATGTAGAGAGTATGCTTTAGCGGGTACTTGTCCTGTGCTCAACCAGAACCGCTCCTGACCCCCTCACGCCGCCACCCCAGGGTGACGCCAGGCGGACCAAATCCTTCACGCCGCCAGTCTTCCCATGAGGCAGATTCCAGCCGCCGCTGGCTGCGGTGGTGGTGGCGCCCGACGCCAAAGGGGATAGGGTAGGAGGGATGTGGCGTATTTCCCATGAGGCGGCTGGGGCGCCTCATGCGGGGTATCCTCGCACAGTAACCATGGAGGTGTCATGGCTGTGCGGCGGTAGCCGGCGACGCCATGGCGGGTGAGGTGCTCCAGTGGGTTCCTCCGCTTTGCAATGGGCAGCGGCAGTCGCCGTGGATCTGGCGTCCCGGCCAGATCTGTCGTGGTTTGGCTTTGGCCAGACAACGACGCGTGATGGGGCCTGTGTGGGCCGGCTGGTGGTCCTTTACTAGCTCTCTGACGACGCCGTGGGTCTACATGGCGAGGGTGCACTTGGACCCAGTCAGCAGCGACATCAGGGTGGTGCTACTTCCAGTGAAAATCATGCCGACTTCGGCCATGGTGGACGAAGACGGTGTCTCCGATGTCGTTCCCCTATTGATGCATTGTTGTTGCAAGTTGCGTAAATATGATAGGGATGCTCTTGGGGAAACCCTAGATCTAGGTCTCCTGGATCAGACAATGACTCGTTTCCCTCGTGGGCGCATCGTTGGAGTTGACTGGAGGGGACAGAAGGATCGGTGTTACTTGGCCGACGATGGGACTTGGCGGCATGGTGCAGCAGAGTGCCGCTGACGGGTGCATGTGGATGGACGAGCTCAGGCTAGTGGCGCTATATGGCGTTATGGTGATGTCAATGGCAGATAGAACTAGCAAGGTCTATGCAATGATACCTCCTGAAGATGGGACGACTACCGAAGATGGCAGCGGCGTGTCCTAGATCGTACGCATGCGGTGCACGTTGTGGGATGCCTAGAGCGGTTGGTACACAGCTTGCCAGGCGGGCGGCTTCTTGAGGCCACTGTATTAGATGGTGTCTGTTCATGCGGTCACGGCACATCTTTATAGTTGTTGGTGTAGCGACCTTATTCGCCACGAATGTGGCTTGGGTGAATCTCTGTATTCATTTTGTCAAACTCTGGTGAATAAATTAACGAAAAAAATTTAATGAAAAGGAAAATATATTAATATTGCGAAGATACCAACTACAGACAGTCTTTCTCTACATTTACAAGATGCCGCAAGGGCATGTAGGATGCACACAACCAAAGGAATACACTAATGAAGATAGCTGCATGCATCATTTGATACTTATCCTGCCGGTTACGTTTGAAACAATAGAAGCCTCACAAAGCACAGCATGCAGGAATGGGGAAAAGGAAAAGGAAAAGCACACCAGCAGTCCGGCACAAGAAATTATGAACGAATGCACGGTCAACAGTCTCTAAAGATTCAAAAGCAGGCAAAAGTGAAAAGAAGGCACGCTTATCCCACATGATTTGTACTCGTTAAGCACTCCAAGTTCAGATCTGCGATGTACTTATGTCCTTAATTATCCTCCACGCACAGACCACAATCAGGAGAAAACATTCCAGCCCATTGAGGTGCACTTCTTTTGTTTTCCTATTTATTTGCGGCGAAGGAGGTGCCACATTCTCCATCGCCACCTTCAGGTAAATCTTTCGTTTTTCAACTGTATATGTAGGTTCAACAAGTAGGATGTACTTAGAAGTATG
>NW_025231503.1:3647-11257 GCF_018294505.1 Triticum aestivum | reverse complement strand
GGGGGGGGGGACGTACGCCGGTGGTTGGGGAGGCGTGGAGACGGGGAGGAAGCGCACGCTGGTGGTTGGGGAGGAGGCACGGTGGCCGGAGACAGGGGAGGAAGAACGCGCTGGTGGTTGGGGAAGAGGTGCGCTATTTGTCATCCTGGACGAGGAATAATTATTCTCCACCCCTATATTTTAACATCAATGCACCGTAATTTTATGTTCCGTAAATTTTGCCTTATTCTACACATAAAAAAAGAACGTAAGTAAATACATAATCACCGTAAAAATATTTTCTGTGATGTAAATTACAAATGTAAAGTGTAAAATGTACATAAAATGTAATTTTTCTGGTCTTCAGACTTTTTTATGCCAAATTTTACGCAGCAAATCAATATGACTGTAAGTATTTGTATTTCAAATATAATTTATTTATGAAATGATAGTAAGATTACCTCCGTGAAGAATAACTTTTTCTGCACCTTGAGTGATGAATAGTATATATATATATAATGTTCGTATGATGTTTTTTGTTTATATAATATTTTTTTGTTCTTAGAAATTAGTTAAAATTTATCAAGTTAAAATGTTCATATATTGAAAATGAGTTAAATGACTCACTAAGTGAAAATTTACCCCCTCCCCGATAACTTAGGCATGAGGGGGGGGGGGGATGTCGGACATGCATGAGAGAGGCGGTTCACTCACCCGACCAACTCTCGAGGCCACCCAAACCCTAGACGAAGAAAGAGCATTGTCGGTCTACCCCCTCCCGCCCCTACCCATAATTGTTATGTTCATAGCGATTATTTTCCGCAAAGTGTCCTCTCCTGAAAGTATAACCCCGATAATTTTGACATGAGGGGCGCACCGGACAGGCATGAGAGAGGCGGTCCGCTCGCCCGACCAACTCTCGAGGCCACCCAAACCCTAGACGAAGAAAGAGAGTTGTCGATCTACCCCCATCCCGCCCTTACCCGTAATTGTTATGTTCATAGCGAGTATTTTCCCCAGAGTGTCCTCTCCTGAAAATATAACCACGGTAACTTCGACAAGAGGGGGGACGTCAGACATGCATGAGAGAGGCAGTCCACTTGCCCGACCAACTCTCGAGGCCACCCAAACCCTAGAACACTAGTAGAAAAACACCAATTAGTCCCAGTTCTTAAGGGCCTTTAGTCCCGGTTCATGAACCGGGACTAATGGGTCGTTACTAATACCTCCACCCATTAGTCCCGGTTCAAACACGAACCGGGACCAATGTGCCTCCACGTGGCCCTGTGCACCGAGCCCAGTCAGGGGGCCTTTGGTCCTGGTTGGTTGCTCCAACCGGGACCAAAAGGCATCCACGCGTCAGCATTCCAGTTGCTAGGGGTTTTGTTTTTTTTTTGAAAGGAGGGGAGGTTGGGGGTTTTGGGGGGTTAATTTAGGTGTTTGGACGTACTTGGACGCTAGCTAATTAATAGAGAGAATTGTCCTCTCTTATGTCCGTGCTTGGACGCTACGTACTATATATACATAAGTGATCGAGAGAACCATTCAGTACAGAAGTTCGTCATGCATACCGAGAGAAGTGATCGATCGGCCTCTCCTTCTCCGAGAGATTGGTCGAACAACAAGTTTCCGTATCATGTATCCGACGCTACCGGCTACATACATGTACAATATGTATAAGATCTCTTAATTACAAACCCCTAGCATTTGAAATCAATTTCCACATGGTATTCTCCGGCTTTACTGATGACGTGGTCAAGAAAGAATCCCGCCAATTCCTCTTGAATTGCTTTCATGCGATCTAGTTCTAGGAGTTCATTCCGCATCTGCCATGTCTAATTTGAAGAAGGGGGTTAATTAATACATATATACGAATGAAACTCAACAGAAATGATGGTGTAATAAAATGAAATTGTGAATATTATTGCTTACGCACTTCATATTGTCTTTTAGAGTAGCCCCGCTTGTTTTTCAAAGTCGCGGTGTGGATGAACTCGCACACGTAGTATCCACAAAAATCATTCCCTTCCTCCTGCCACAAGCACTTTACGAGAAATAGAGGTCAATCAAACTGATAATGAAGCATTATAAATGGCATTGATGAAAGTATAGCTATAGAATCAACGGGAGATGCGCGAAACTAGCTAGCCAGTAGTACTTACTTTCGGGTATGTATATCGCAGCTCCTTCGGCAGTCCCGGAGCTTCTGCGGTGAACTGTTTCCAAACCCTGCAAGACAAAGAAAATAATTATTATTACTTGAGATATCAGGAAATGAACAAAAAGTTGCCGATATGGTGCGATAATGATTGATTGAACTTACTAGCTAAGCATTTCAGTCATGTCCGCATAGGTTTTGGGATCTCTCCGTCTCAAGTCTAAGACGGTTACTAGTCCACGCTCAAGCTTAATCTCTAGAAGAATATAGTGGTACCTGCGCACGCATGCATAACTCATCAATTACATTACTATAACCTCGCTTGAGTAATAAGGGAAACCGAATATGCACACGACAGTAACACTCACGGGCCGTTGTAAGGAAAGAGTATGGTATCTTTGTTTTGATTTTTTATCAACGATCGTAGCAATTTGTCCTCGGCCTCTTTGACGTTCTTTTCAACTAGAAATACATCTATGATATTTCTGTTAACGAACCCAATATCATAAATTTATTGTTTTTTGCACTCGACGATCTTCAATCTGCATAATATATTGAGGATAATTAATTATAAATACATGCAATGAAAGTGCCGAGCTATATATAGAGACTTGATGACAGAAATAGTACTTACAGGCAGTAGCAAAAGACCATTAATTTATCGAGGGCCTTTTGATTGAAGAACTCGAAGAACTCCTCAAATGGAACTGTCGGTGTCAAAACCGGCGGATCTCGGGTACGGGGTCCCGAACTGTGCGTCTAGGCAGATGGTAAAAGGAGACAAGGGACACGATGTTTTACCCAGGTTCGGGCCCTCTTGATGGAGGTAAAACCCTACGTCCTGCTCGATTGATATCGATGATGTGGGTATTACAAGAGTAGATCTACCACGAGATCAAGGAGGCTAAACCCTAGAAGCTAGCCTATGATATGATTGTTGTGATGGTTGTTCATCCTAAGGACTAAAGCCATCTGGTTTATATAGACACCGGAGAGGGCTAGGGTTACATAGAGTCGGTTACAATGGAAGGAGATCTACATATCCGTATCGCCAAGCTTGCCTTCCACGCCAAGGAAAGTCCCATCCGGACACAGGACAAAGTCTTCAATCTTGTATCTTCATAGTCTTGGAGTCCAGCCGATGATGATAGTCCGGCTATCCGGACACCCCCTAGTCCAGGACTCCCTCAGTAGCCCCCGAACCAGACTTCAATGACGACGAGTCCAGCGCGCATATTGTCTTCGGCGTTGCAAGGCGGGTTCTCCTCCAAATTCCATGTGCTTGCCGAATAGTGTCCGGCTTCCTTACATATGACGCGTTCCTTGGCTTCCACGCCCAATAATGGCCCTCTTCCACGCGTCGCACGAATGCGAAAGGCCAGGGTATTTTCATATTTTACCCCCTAGCCGCACAAATAACCTGCCTATAATAGAGGCAAGAATCCAGATCTAAATCACACCATCCTCCTTCCGCGAGTACTCATCAGAGCGCCTCTGACCAAAAATCCACTCTATCATGGACCATCGACGCGGCTCCTCCTCTCGCGCTCCTAGCCCTCAGCCAGGAGATTGGAGGAGATGTTCAGTTCCGCACCACGAGCTGGTGACGCTCCAAACAGAGGGATACCTTCCTCCGGCCTTTATGGTCCCGGTCCGAGCCGGGCTGGCCACCTACAAAGGTGGAAAGCAACTGGAGGCCACCCCTAGTCCCCCTAAAGGGGAGCGGGTGTGCTTCGTCCCTTATCTAATAAGGGGGCTCGGATTTGCCATAGATCCATTTCTCCGGGGGCTTCTGGAGTTCTACGGACTCCAGCTTCATCACCTCACGCCCGCCTCCATTCTGCATATCGCGGGTTTCGTAGCTGTCTGCGAGCTGTTCCTGGGCATCGAGCCCCATTTTGCACTGTGCAAGAGACTATTCTGCCTCGTACCCCGTTCTCACGAGGGGTCAATATATCAAGTGGGTGGAGCCGAAATATGGCGCACCACCGGGACCGGATATCTATCCGGGACCCCCAAGAAGGCGTCCGAAGACTGGCCCTCGGAATGGTTTTATGTGGAAGATGCTCGACTGCCGGACCCAGTTCGGATCGGCCTCCCGGAGTTCAGCAAGGCTCCTCTGAAGAAACGCCTAAGTTAGCGCCCGCGGAGCCCTCAACAGGAGGAAGAGAGGAGCGTCCATTATTTGATGGGTCTGATAAGGTTGTTGGCCCATTCCAGATTGACCATGATCGGAGTCATGGCCACGTGCATTATGCGAGGGGTGCATCCGCTTCAATATAGGGGCCACCCCATGTGGGATTTCAACGGGGAGAATGACGCCACCCGTCATGGCCGCAAGGGGCCGGGATCGGTCGCGGATCTGGTGAAGATCCTGTCCGTCCTGTTCAAGGGGGAGAAGGAGGACTTCCTCTGGACGAGCCCATTGAATGGGTTCTCCATGAATAACCCTCGGAGTTGGGTAAGCGGACGTTTATTCGTCCAACCCGTGCTTTCAAAGCCGAGTGCCTTACTCTGTGATTTTGACGCAGGAACTGCGCCGGGATGTGGAGGACATTCACAGTCCGGCTCCACAACCCGAGGATCCGGGAAGATCCCTTGATCCTGCCTCCGAAGAGGATCCGGACATAAACGTGGAGCTGATCGACGGGGTGTTCCACCAACTTAGCATCGACAATGCTCTAGTCGCCATCACGGCTGACTACCCCGGCCTATCTCCGGCTTCCGAGGTAATCATGACCGGAGTCTTGACACCACTACTTCGTCCTCGCGTATTTCTTACCGTCGTATACAACGGTGTCTCGCAGAAGGTGCCTTCAAGGCGGGAAGCCGAACCCTCGGCGGTTGACCAACAAAGGTCAGTCCGGCCTAGCAGGCGGAAGAGGGGTGCGGTACGAATCGAAACATCACCGCAATGGTATAGCTCGCGACCGGTGTTTAGGAAAAGATTCCTAGGAGGTGTATTAATGCTCATTAATTTTCCAGGAGAAAGAGCGCTCGCCGGACTGTGCCCGGAGAGGTTGCCAACCAAGCCTCCGCCAGCCGGGCTCCAACACCTGGTTCGGAGGGGGAGGCGAGTGCGAGGTGCGAGCCGGATACTCCTCCAACGGAGGATGCCGACAGGCTGTCCGCCACCGGGTCTGAGGTGGAGAGCGCTATGAATCATAGGCGCCGCCGGGCAGTCCTTCGTGACGCGTGTTTCTCACCAGAGGCGTTGAATGCCTTTAACGCGGGAGACGCGCACCTCCGTGCCGCTCAAGATGGTTTAGTTAGAGCCACGGAGCAGTATGTAAAGGACATACGGGTAAAGGATTTTAATAGTTGTATATGCCAGTAGCCCCCGAGACTTAAAGTAGTGAAAAGAACTGATTTAAGGATCATTTGATATGCAGGATCTTGCGGAAAAGAATACCCAATTGTCTCAGGAGCTACAAGGGTGCAAGTCCCAACTTGAGGCCGCACTGGCTGCCGCAAAAGGAGATACCGAGACCCCCTCCGGTAACACATATTTCAAAAAGATAAGCAGTGTGCGGTGTGAGTGTGAGTTTGACAATAGTATTGCAGATGTTTCCGGACTTGATTCGGACAAGCAACAGCTACTACGCCAGCTGATGGCCGGCGAGAGGGTGCTTATGAAGGTGCAGCAGGAGAGGAACAAGCTCCAAGATGCCCACACCCAGCTGGGAGAAGAGCTTTAAGGTGTGCGGGCCCAGCTGCCTGGCTCCGTAAAGGAGAATCAGCGGCTTGGTCGCGGCATATATAGTAAGTGCTTGAGCAAACTCTTTTGAAAAGAAGGGTTCGGCGAGGAAGTCGATTGACAGAAATTTGTCTTTAGGTGTGCTCACAGGTCGCCCTGTGGAGGAAATGCCCGGTTCAACGGGTGACCAAATCCTCGAGCTGATGCAACTGCACGAACGTGTGCGGCAAGCGATGAGTGGTGTTGCCCAGGCCTTATGGCCATCCGTTTCCCTACCCGAAAGCCTTGAAGGGCTTGCCGAGAAGCTTCAGGGAGCACGGCAGCACTTCCGTCTGTGGAAGATATCTGCCTGTGGTCAAGGCGCCAGGGAGGCCTGGGCCATGGTGAAGACGTGGTACAAGAAAGCGGATCCGAACCACATGACCGAGGTCGGACCTGTGGGGCCTGATGGGAAGGAGATCCCTGTGAGCTTAATGTACGGCCAAGTAGAGTTGGCCGCTAAGTATTCCCAACAGGAGTGCGGAAGTATGATGCATGTATTGGGCATGAAGCCCGTACAAATAAGCTTCTGTTAAAGAAGCCCCCAGGTATAATGAGTGCTAGGAGCACATCAAGTTTGTGCGATCAATGCGCAAATCAGCCTATCAAAGGCTTTTTACTGGAAGAAAAAAAATAAAAAAGAGAAAAGAGGAAGAAGGAGGGGGACAAGAGACAGTGAATAATGTCAAAGGTGGACGGAGGAGGGAGACGAACTCTGAGTCCGGCGCTAGGCATAGAACCTACGGAGACGGGCTGCGTTCCATGGGTTCGGCTCGAGTCGGTTATCCGATGAGTTACATAGACGGTATGCTCCGCCGGTCAGGACTTGGTCGATGATGAAGGGACCTTCCCATTTGGGCTTAAGTTTGTCCTTTTTCTTGTCCAGCAGGCGTAGAACGAGTTCGCCAACATTGTAAGTCTTGGCCCGTACTTCCCTGCTTTGGTATCTTCGAGCCTGCTGCTGATAGAATGCGGAACGAGCTTTTGCCACGTCCCGCTCCTCCTCTAAGGCGTCCAAACTGTCCTGCCGATCTAACTCGGCTTCTCTTTCTTCATACATGCGCACGCGAGGTGAGTCATGAACTATGTCGCAGGGCAGAACTGCCTCTGCGCCGTACACCATAAAAAAAGGTGTGAATCCGGTAGTGCGGTTTGGCGTGGTCTGCAGCCCCCAGAGTACGGAGTTGAGCTCCTCTACCCAGTGTGTGTTAGATTCCTTGGGGGACCGCACTAGTCTGGGTTTGATGCCTCTCATTATTAGACCGTTTGCTCGTTCGACTTGACCGTTAGTTTGGGGGTGATAGATTGAAGCATAGTCGAGCTTGATGCCCATGTTTTTGCACCAGAGTTTAACCTCGTCGGCCGTGAAATTTGTGCCGTTATCGGTGATGATGCTGTGGGGGACACAATAACGGTGTACTACCCCTGATATAAAGTCTATCACGGGTCCGGATTCGGCCGTTTTAACTGGTTTGGCCTCTATCCATTTGGTGAATTTGTCCACCATAACCAATAGGTATTTTTGCTTGTGGGTTCCCCCTTTAAGGGGTCCTACCATACCAAGCCCCCAGACCGCGAACGGCCAGGTGATGGGTATAGTTTTGAGGGCGGTGGGTGGCATGTGGCTTTGATTAGCAAAGAGCTGGCAACCAACACATCGTTGGACTAAGTCCTGAGCATCTGCCCGGGCCGTCGGCTAATAAAATCCTATACGGAAGGCCTTGCCCACAAGGGCTC
>NW_025231503.1:0-1075 GCF_018294505.1 Triticum aestivum | reverse complement strand
TTTTGAGCTATAAGACCCTAAAATTGAAAAGCATTTCAAATGAACTCTGAAAAGGTTGAAAGCTGGGATGATATCATCATTTCATCCACATAGCATGTGCAAGTAAGTTGAGAGGGTTACGGCAAAAACTGGATGCACTTCGTGTACAAAACGGACAATCTCTTTCAACGTATCAGGATTTCATCCGGAAACTCGTCTGTAACAAAGGGATTTCATTTTTTAAAACTTCTTTGAACTCCTGACTTTTTGTGTGTTCAAAATGCACCATTCAAAGCCACATCATCATTTTTCAATCCTTTCTGACTGCATTTGTTATTTTTCATGCATTTACTAATTATTTTGAGCTATAAGACCCTAAAATTGAAAAGCATTTCAAATGAACTCTGAAAAGGTTGAAAGTTGGCATGATATCATCATTTCATCCACATAGCACGTGCAAGAAAGTTGAGAGGGTTACGGCAAAAACTGGATGCACTTCGTGTACAAAACGGACAATCTCTTTCAAAGTATCAGGATTTCCTCCGGAAACTCGTCTGTTACAAAGGGATTACATTTTTTAAAACTTATTTGAACTCCTGACTTTTTGTGTGTTCAAAATGCACCATTCAAAGCCACATCATCATTTTTCAATCCTTTCTGACTTCATTTGTTATTTTTCATGCATTTACTAATTATTTTGAGCTATAAGACCCTAAAATTGAAAAGCATTTCGAATGAACTCTGAAAAGGTTGAAAGTTGGCATGATATCATCATTTCATCCACATAGCATGTGCAAGAAAGTTGAGAGGGTTACGGCAAAAACTGGATGCACTTCGTGTACAAAACAGACAATCTCTTTCAAAGTATCAGGATTTCATCCGGAAACTCGTCTGTTACAATGGGATTTCATTTTTTAAAACTTATTTGAACTCCTGACTTTTTGTGTGTTCAAAATGCACCATTCAAATCCACATCATCATTTTTCAATCCTTTCTGACTTCATTTGTTATTTTTCATGCATTTACTAATTATTTTGAGCTATAAGACCCTAAAATTGAAAAGCATTTCAAATGAACTCTGAAAAGGTTGAAAGTT
>NW_025231502.1:9285-11257 GCF_018294505.1 Triticum aestivum | reverse complement strand
TGGAGCTGGGAGGGGCAAGGATAAGGGACGAAGACCGGGGTAACATGTCGGATGCGATCATACCAGCACTAAAGCACCGGATCCCATCAGAACTCCGAAGTTAAGCTTGCTTGGGCGAGAGTAGTACTAGGATGGGTGACCTCCTGGGAAGTCCTCGTGTTGCATTCCCTTTTTAATTTTTTTCGCGCCGCTTGCAAAACAAAACGCACGTGTAAGTAATATATTTACCGTGTTTTATTATTTTGCACGAGTGCGGTAAGTCATAGCTGGGTGCTCACGATTCACGGGTCCAGCGTCGGCGTTGTGGCGCGGCAAGCGTGCACTGCTGCGGTTGAGAGGGAGGGGTGGAAACCGCGTTAAACTCGTCTCCGTAGTTGAGAGGGAGCGGCCAAAGCAATGTACAATCGTCTTTGTAGTGGAGCTGAGAGGGGCAAGGATAAGGGACGAAGACCGGGGTAACATGTCGGATGCGATCATACCAGCACTAAAGCACCGGATCCCATCAGAACTCCGAAGTTAAGCGTGCTTGGGCGAGAGTAGTACTAGGATGGGTGACCTCCTCGGAAGTCCTCGTGTTGCATTCCCTTTTTAATTTTTTTCGCGCCGCTTGCAAAGCAAAACGCACGTGTAAGTAATATATTTACCGTGTTTTATTATTTTGCACGAGTGCGGTAAGTCATAGTTGGGTGCTCACGATTCACGGGTCCAGCGTCGGCGTTGTGGCGCGGCAAGCGTGCCCTGGTGCGGTTGAGATGGAGGGGTGGAAACCGCGTTAAACTCGTCTCCGTAGTTGAGAGGGAGCGGCCAAAGCAATGTACAATCGTCTTTGTAGTGGAGCTGGGAGGGGCAAGGATAAGGGACGAAGACCGAGGTAACATGTCGGATGCGATCATACCAGCACTAAAGCACCGGATCCCATCAGAAGTCCGAAGTTAAGCGTGCTTGGGCGAGAGTAGTACTAGGATGGGTGACCTCCTCGGAAGTCCTCGTGTTGCATTCCCTTTTTAATTTTTTTCGCGCCGCTTGCAAAGCAAAACGCACGTGTAAGTAATATATTTACCGTGTTTTATTATTTTGCACGAGTGCGGTAAGTCATAGTTGGGTGCTCACGATTCACGGGTCCAGCGTCGGCGTTGTGGCGCGGCAAGCGTGCACTGGTGCGGTTGAGAAGGAGGGGTGGAAACCGCGTTAAACTCGTCTCCGTAGTTGAGAGGGAGCGGCCAAAGCAATGTACAATCGTCTTTGTAGTGGAGCTGGGAGGGGCAAGGATAAGGGACGAAGACCGGGGTAACCTGTTGGATGCGATCATACCAGCACTAAAGCACCGGATCCCATCAGAACTCCGAAGTTAAGCGTGCTTGGGCGAGAGTAGTACTAGGATGGGTGACCTCCTGGGAAGTCCTCGTGTTGCATTCCCTTTTTAATTTTTTTCGCGCCGCTTGCAAAACAAAACGCACGTGTAAGTAATATATTTGACGTGTTTTATTATTTTGCACGAGTGCGGTAAGTCATAGCTGGGTGCTCACGATTCACGGGTCCAGCGTCGGCGTTGTGGCGCGGTAAGCGTGCACTGGTGCGGTTGAGAGGGAGGGGTGGAAACCGCGTTAAACTCGTCTCCGTAGTTGAGAGGGAGCGGCCAAAGCAATGTACAATCGTCTTTGTAGTGGAGCTGGGAGGGGCAAGGATAAGGGACGAAGACCGGGGTAACATGTCGGATGCGATCATACCAGCACTAAAGCACCGGATCCCATCAGAACTCCGAAGTTAAGTGTGCTTGGGCGAGAGTAGTACTAGGATGGGTGACCTCCTGGGAAGTCCTCGTGTTGCATTCCATTTTTAATTTTTTTCGCGCCGCTTGCAAAACAAAACGCACGTGTAAGTAATATATTTACCGTGTTTTATTATTTTGCACGAGTGCGGTAAGTCATAGCTGGGTGCTCACGATTCACGGGTCCAGCGTCGGCGTTGTGGC
>NW_025231502.1:3114-4528 GCF_018294505.1 Triticum aestivum | reverse complement strand
AACAAAACGCACGTGTAAGTAATATATTTACCGTGTTTTATTATTTTGCACGAGTGTGGTAAGTCATAGCTGGGTGCTCACGATTCACGGGTCCAGCGTCGGCGTTGTGGCGCGGCAAGCGTGCACTGGTGCGGTTGAGAGGGAGGGGTGGAAACCGCGTTAAACTCGTCTCCGTAGTTGAGAGGGAGCGGCCAAAGCAATGTACAATCGTCTTTGTAGTGGAGCTGGGAGGGGCAAGGATAAGGGACGAAGACCGGGGTAACATGTCGGATGCGATCATACCAGCACAAAAGCACCGGATCCCATCAGAACTCCGAAGTTAAGCGTGCTTGGGCGAGAGTAGTACTAGGATGGGTGACCTCCTGGGAAGTCCTCGTGTTGCATTCCCTTTTTAATTTTTTTCACGCCGCTTGCAAAACAAAACGCACGTGTAAGTAATATATTTACCGTGTTTTATTATTTTGCACGAGTGCGGTAAGTCATAGCTGGGTGCTCACGATTCACGGGTCCAGCGTCGGCGTTGTGGCGCGGCAAGCGTGCACTGGTGCGGTTGAGAGGGAGGGGTGAAAACCGCGTTAAACTCGTCTCCGTAGTTGAGAGGGAGCGGCCAAAGCAATGTACAATCATCTTTGTAGTGGAGCTGGGAGGGGCAAGGATAAGGGACGAAGACCGGGGTAACATATCGGATGCGATCATACCAGCACTAAAGCACCAGATCCCATCAGAACTCCGAAGTTAAGCGTGCTTGGGCGAGAGTAGTACTAGGATGGGTGACCTCTTGGGAAGTCCTCGTGTTGCATTCCCTTTTTAATTTTTTTCGCACCGCTTGCAAAACAAAACGCACGTGTAAGTAATATATTTACCGTGTTTTATTATTTTGCACGAGTGCGGTAAGTCATAGCTGGGTGCTCACGATTCACGGGTCCAGCGTCGGCGTTGTGGCGCGGCAAGCGTGCACTGGTGCGGTTGAGAGGGAGGGGTGGAAACCGCGTTAAACTCGTCTCCGTAGTTGAGAGGGAGCGGCCAAAGCAATGTACAATCGTCTTTGTAGTGGAGCTAGGAGGGGCAAGGATAAGGGACGAAGACCGGGGCAACATGTCGGATGCGATCATACCAGCACTAAAGCACCGGATCCCATCAGAACTCTGAAGTTAAGCGTGCTTGGGCGAGAGTAGTACTAGGATGGGTGACCTCCTGGGAAGTCCTCGTGTTGCATTCCCTTTTTAATTTTTTTCGCGCCGCTTGCAAAACAAAACGCACGTGTAAGTAATATATTTACCGTGTTTTATTATTTTGCACGAGTGCGGTAAGTCATAGCTGGGTGCTCACGATTCACGGGTCCAGCGTCGGCGTTGTGGCGCGGCAAGCGTGCACTGGTGCGGTTGAGAGGGAGGGGTGGAAACCGCGTTAAACT
>NW_025231502.1:0-1563 GCF_018294505.1 Triticum aestivum | reverse complement strand
GTGTTGCATTCCCTTTCTAATTTTTTTCGCGCCGCTTGCAAAACAAAACGCACGTGTAAGTAATATATTTACTGTGTTTTATTATTTTGCACGAGTGCGGTAAGTCATAGCTGGGTGCGGCAAGCGTGCACTGGTGCGGTTGAGAGGGAGGGGTGGAAACCGCGTTAAACTCGTCTCTGTAGTTGAGAGGGAGCGGCCAAAGCAATGTACAATCGTCTTTGTAGTGGATCTGGGAGGGGCAAGGATAAGGGACGAAGACCGGGGTAACATGTCGGATGCGATCATACCAGCACTAAAGCACCGGATCCCATCAGAACTCCGAAGTTAAGCATGCTTGGGCGAGAGTAGTACTAGGATGGGTGACCTCCTGGGAAGTCCTCGTGTTGCATTCCCTTTTTAATTTTTTTCGCGCCGCTTGCAAAACAAAACACACGTGTAAGTAATATATTTACCGTGTTTTATTATTTTGCACGAGTGCGGTAAGTCATAACTGGTTGCTCACGATTCACGGGTCCAGCGTCGGCGTTGTGGCGCGGCAAGCGTGCACTGGTGCGGTTGAGAGGGAGGGGTGGAAACCGCGTTAAACTCGTCTCCGTAGTTGAGAGGGAGCGGCCAAAAAAATGTACAATCGTCTTTGTAGTGGAGCTGGGAGGGGCAAGGATAAGGGACGAAGACCGGGGTAACATGTCGGATGCGATCATACCAGCACTAAAGCACCGGATCCCATCAGAACTCCGAAGTTAACCGTGCTTGGGCGAGAGTAGTACTAGGATGGGTGACCTCCTGGGAAGTCCTCGTGTTGCATTCCCTTTTTAATTTTTTTCGCGCCGCTTGCAAAACAAAACACACGTGTAAGTAATATATTTACCGTGTTTTATTATTTTGCACGAGTGCGGTAAGTCATAGCTGGGTGCTCACGATCCACGGGTCCACCGTCGGCGTTGTGGCGCGGCAAGCGTGCACTGGTGCGGTTGAGAGGGAGGGGTGGAAACCGCGTTAAACTCGTCTCCGTAGTTGAGAGGGAGCGGCCAAAGCAATGTACAATCGTCTTTGTAGTGGAGCTGGGAGGGGCAAGGATAAGGGACGAAGACCGGGGTAACATGTCGGATGCGATCATACCAGCACTAAAGCACCGGATCCCATCAAAACTCCGAAGTTAAGCGTGCTTGGGCGAGAGTAGTACTAGGATGGGTGACCTCCTGGGAAGTCCTCGTGTTGCATTCCATTTTTAATTTTTTTCGCGCCGCTTGCAAAACAAAACGCACGTGTAAGTAATATATTTACCGTGTTTTATTATTTTGCACGAGTGCGGTAAGTCATAGCTGGGTGCTCACGATTCACGGGTCCAGCGTCGGCGTTGTGGCGCGGCAAGCGTGCACTGGTGCGGTTGAGAGGGAGGGGTGGAAACCGCGTTAAACTCGTCTCCGTAGTTGAGAGGGAGCGGCCAAAGCAATGTACAATCGTCTTTGTAGTGGAGCTGGGAGGGGCAAGGATAAGGGACGAAGACCGGGGTAACATGTCGGATGCGATCATACCAGCACTAAAGCACCGGATCCCATCAGA
>NW_025231501.1:0-11257 GCF_018294505.1 Triticum aestivum | reverse complement strand
GATGCATGTTGTACAAATTTAGGACTGTGATATTTGGCACATGTGTGCCATATAAGCAAAACTGCCACATCTCTATTTCTTTCATTTTAAAGTATAACACGATCCCTTGTCCTTTGACCTCGTCTCCTCCTAAACGACCCCGCAGGTTCACCCGAGAAACCTGCTTCTCCCGCACATCATGGGCAGCCATCCCCGAGAAAACTGCCACTTCTTCACGTCTATCACATGATTTCTCCTCAGGACAAAGTTACCATGGCATTTGTATGCAAGTTATCAGGCCTGTGTTGCATAACTTACCGTGCTATTTACATAAAACATACCAGGTACTATGCTTCAACAACTACACCCCTTCAAAGTTACCACTGTATTTTGTACATAAGTTATAAGGTTTTCGATGTGTAAAATACCGCGGTACTTACACATAAGTTAGCAGGGTATATGTACATTAACCTCCCCCGGTCAAAGTTACCATGGGGGGTTGTTCATGAGTTACCGGGTCTACAGTTCATATATTATCATGGTACTTGCACCTAAAAACTGGGTGTGTTTCGGTAGCTTTTCCCATAGGTCAAAAATTATCACGATGTTTTTGCGTAACTTATCACGCCTATAGCACGTGTGCCCCTCATGAGACTAAACATTATGTGACTTCCTCGTGGCACGCCATGTGTTGCATTCATCCAAGAGGCTCACGCGCGAGGCGAGTGTATGTTTTTAACAACTTTTTTTCCTTTGGTAAAAAAGTTACCATCATGTTTATATTGCAAGTTATCGGTTATGCGATGCTTATATTATCATGTTATTTACACCAGGATAAGATCCTTTGGCATCTTCTGTTGCAGCAGCTGAAGATGATAATTTCTTTGATTTCTTTTCTTATTTGTGGGGATCTTATGCACGAAAAGGCCATGTGCTTAACTTTACTTGCATGTTCTTCCACCTAGACTGCTCTACGGGCTGTGTTAAGGTGCCGGTTGGTTGACAATGGTCAGACATTCATAATCTGAATGTGTCTACAAGGTATTATGATCCTAGTATGTGATGCAGTTTTTCTTCTAGATGTACTAGTTGAACTCCTTTTCATCAGTATTTGATGTTAAACTAGATTCTTGTGCAGATGGTTACCTCTTCTGAACAATGCTTACATCTGCTCTGGAATGCTGAAAAACTAGTTCACCTTTTTGCTGATTCTTTTTAATTCTTACAATTTTAGTTGAGTTGCATGACTATATTATATCTTATAAGTAGCTATCTGAATACTTCTGTTAAGTAATGATCTAGAGACTCACCGGTGATCATGTGACCATTGGATAATGATGACAAGGTGTTAACAAACTGGTGTTACCAATAGGACATCTCACATTTAATTTGCATTTCTTGATGTTTTATAATAGCACATACCATCTCTCCTAAAATTTTAGAGATGACCAACGAATCACAGGTCTTGATCAGTTTGCCCTTCTATACATACAATTTGATCGACTCAGGAACTATCGAGAGGACAAAAACGACAGATGGACAGATAATCAACACAGATCCAAGTTGTTGTTTGCAGCCTGCAGGATGCAACCTATCATAGGATTTTGAAAGCACTTACCAGCTAGTCATGAAGTTCAACAATCTCTGAATTGCTGCGGTGTCTGAAGAGCAGGATGAGAACAAGCTCACCATGTCGTTGCACATCTTGTGACACACCACCTACCAACCCAAACCCAAGATAAAATATATTAAGTCAATAATAATAATAATAATAAATGGTGACCAAAATACCACTGTGTTATTACAATTGTTGTTTCCATGCAACTACAGTGCACGATGCGCGCAGATTCAGGCACAGCTATCACAAACCCAACCATTTTACATAATACCACCGTGACAACTCACAAAAGTTATCAGCCCTTGGATTTAAGTGAAGATGGTTCACCTTCTATGTGTACATGACACCAGCAGGTCAGAAGACCATAGCTTCCATGTATAAACCAAATGTGCATCAAAGACGATACAATAAACACCATCTTGTTTATAGCAAGGCAATACAGAAGCATGCCTCTAGCACATCATCTTGTTTAAGGAACACCTTCCGGCAAGAAACAGACAGCTAGTCTAATTTTCTCACACTTGGCATTTTCACAGTAACACAATCATGTACAACGCCAAGCTGCTTCAGGCTGACCAATTTGACTGATACTGCTTCATAAGCAAAGGAAACTACTCCCTCTGTCCGGAAATACTTGTCATCAAAATGAATAAAAGGGGATGTATCTAGATATGTTTTAGTTCTATATATATTCTTTTTTATCCATTTTGATGTCAAGTACATCTTTTTTTGTCCATTTTGATGACAAGTATTTTCGGATGGAGGGAGTACTACCAAAACAAGAACCAGACATGGCAAGCAAACCATTGGGGTTGCTCTTATTGACAATAAACAATCACAGCAGGAAATAAGCCCAGGCGATTGGACAACATTGCACCAGAATCAAGTGGATTCTGGAAACTTACATTGCTACGAAAGCACAATCGCATGGCAGAGATCAGTATCACAGTCACAGCTGAAATGGATCACAACTTTTGATATGTCAGTTTACCAAAAGAAAAGAAGCACAAATTCGGCTGTTACAACCAAAGAACCAACAGAGCTTTGGCAATCATTCTGCAATTCCCATCTAGCCAGCAGTAATACCACTTATACTTCCAGATAGCCAGAGTCGACAAGCACCAAGTAAACAGAACCATCTACAGTCGCTACTAGATGTACAATCTAAGAGGAGGTGAACTTGGTGACGGCCTTGGTGCCCTCGGAGACGGCGTGCTTGGCGAGCTCGCCGGGGAGGACGAGGCGGACGGAGGTCTGGATCTCCCGTGACGTGATGGTGGGCTTCTTGTTGTAGCGGGCGAGCTTGGCGGCCTCGCCGGCGAGCTTCTCGAAGATGTCGTTGATGAAGGAGTTCATGATGGACATGGCCTTTGAGGAGATGCCCATGTCGGGGTGCACCTGCTTCAGCACCTTGAAGATGTAGATCTTGTACGTCTCCACGCTCTTCTTGCCCTTCTTCCTGGACTTCTTGTCGCCGCCGCCCTCCTTGCCGGAGGCCTTGCCCTTGCCCGCCGCCGGCAGCCGCTTCTCGGCCTTGGGCTTCTTCCCGGCCGGCGCCTTCTCGGCCTTCTCCGTCGTCGCCTCCTCCTCCGCGGGCTTCTTCGCCGCCGGCTTCTTCTCCGCCGCCTTGGGGGCCATCGCTGCGTCTGGAGCGGGGAGAGGGGAAGCCGCCGGTGCTGCTAAGGTGGGAGATTTGGAACGAGATGCTGGGAAAGGAGTTGCGGGGCTGATGTGGGTTTATAGAGGGGGGGATGTGAGCGCTGATTGGTGGAGGCGTGGTTGTCCCGGATCCGTGACGTGGGACGGTATGAGGGGTTCGATGCTGCTTGGATGGACGGTCGTGATCTCTGCGGGGCGGATCGTGCTTTTCTCCAAAGTTTTTTCTTTACGAACAGTATGCTTTATTTAATCAAAAAAATGTTGACACAGCGATGTTTAGCACGTAAAGTTGAAGTAAACTTGGTAAATAAATCTATGCAGCGTAAATAAATATCCAGTAGTAATAATAGTTTGATGTTTTAGTAGAATGACAACTAAGTAAAAGCGGATGGAAATGCACCAAATGAGTCAAATGACAATGTAGCAATACTGGCAAAAGGAAATTCAAACATGTGCTGGCTGTGTGAGTGAAGGATTTCACATGCCCCGAGTGAAATGTTTTGACAAATTACTAACTTACAATCATACCAAGCAAATTATGTCTTTTGGGCTTTTCTACAAAAGCACATGTCCAGATGGTTACACGTATAAATAAAGCTATAAGTGATACTCCCTCCATTCGGTAAGTAACTAGAACTAAAACCATGTCACTTATTTTCCGAACGGTGGTAATATTAAACAGATCATACTTTTCATGACGTCCAAGCGTACCGCCAGAAGATATTATGGAAATGACACAATAAAAAATGTTCCAAAGTAATTTGTGATTAAGTAGCTTACCCCGTGGCATTTTTAAGACTGTGATTAGTCATAAGAGATAACAATGGCCAACACCCCGATATAATTACTATGGAATCATCAGCCAGCAAACATATGTGTACATTGGAGACAAGACAGTATATTTGTAGGCCTCTAGATGATGGAGGCTAAAGAGAAGACATTGGTTTATGACTTTATTTATCGATTCCGAGATCAAGTTAACCTAAGACAAATATGGGTCGTGCTTGAACAGAAAATAGAAGATGTTGAGTGAACGTGCTTGCCGAGGGCAAATTGAAGGTTTGACTATGACAAAACAGAAGTTGACATCTTGATGAAATTGCTCAATCAGAGATGCATGTTGTACAAATTTAGGACTGTGATATTTGGCACATGTGTGCCATATAAGCAAAACTGCCACATCTCTATTTCTTTCATTTTAAAGTATAACACGATCCCTTGTCCTTTGACCTCGTCTCCTCCTAAACGACCCCGCAGGTTCACCCGAGAAACCTGCTTCTCCCGCACATCATGGGCAGCCATCCCCGAGAAAACTGCCACTTCTTCACGTCTATCACATGATTTCTCCTCAGGACAAAGTTACCATGGCATTTGTATGCAAGTTATCAGGCCTGTGTTGCATAACTTACCGTGCTATTTACATAAAACATACCAGGTACTATGCTTCAACAACTACACCCCTTCAAAGTTACCACTGTATTTTGTACATAAGTTATAAGGTTTTCGATGTGTAAAATACCGCGGTACTTACACATAAGTTAGCAGGGTATATGTACATTAACCTCCCCCGGTCAAAGTTACCATGGGGGGTTGTTCATGAGTTACCGGGTCTACAGTTCATATATTATCATGGTACTTGCACCTAAAAACTGGGTGTGTTTCGGTAGCTTTTCCCATAGGTCAAAAATTATCACGATGTTTTTGCGTAACTTATCACGCCTATAGCACGTGTGCCCCTCATGAGACTAAACATTATGTGACTTCCTCGTGGCACGCCATGTGTTGCATTCATCCAAGAGGCTCACGCGCGAGGCGAGTGTATGTTTTTAACAACTTTTTTTCCTTTGGTAAAAAAGTTACCATCATGTTTATATTGCAAGTTATCGGTTATGCGATGCTTATATTATCATGTTATTTACACCAGGATAAGATCCTTTGGCATCTTCTGTTGCAGCAGCTGAAGATGATAATTTCTTTGATTTCTTTTCTTATTTGTGGGGATCTTATGCACGAAAAGGCCATGTGCTTAACTTTACTTGCATGTTCTTCCACCTAGACTGCTCTACGGGCTGTGTTAAGGTGCCGGTTGGTTGACAATGGTCAGACATTCATAATCTGAATGTGTCTACAAGGTATTATGATCCTAGTATGTGATGCAGTTTTTCTTCTAGATGTACTAGTTGAACTCCTTTTCATCAGTATTTGATGTTAAACTAGATTCTTGTGCAGATGGTTACCTCTTCTGAACAATGCTTACATCTGCTCTGGAATGCTGAAAAACTAGTTCACCTTTTTGCTGATTCTTTTTAATTCTTACAATTTTAGTTGAGTTGCATGACTATATTATATCTTATAAGTAGCTATCTGAATACTTCTGTTAAGTAATGATCTAGAGACTCACCGGTGATCATGTGACCATTGGATAATGATGACAAGGTGTTAACAAACTGGTGTTACCAATAGGACATCTCACATTTAATTTGCATTTCTTGATGTTTTATAATAGCACATACCATCTCTCCTAAAATTTTAGAGATGACCAACGAATCACAGGTCTTGATCAGTTTGCCCTTCTATACATACAATTTGATCGACTCAGGAACTATCGAGAGGACAAAAACGACAGATGGACAGATAATCAACACAGATCCAAGTTGTTGTTTGCAGCCTGCAGGATGCAACCTATCATAGGATTTTGAAAGCACTTACCAGCTAGTCATGAAGTTCAACAATCTCTGAATTGCTGCGGTGTCTGAAGAGCAGGATGAGAACAAGCTCACCATGTCGTTGCACATCTTGTGACACACCACCTACCAACCCAAACCCAAGATAAAATATATTAAGTCAATAATAATAATAATAATAAATGGTGACCAAAATACCACTGTGTTATTACAATTGTTGTTTCCATGCAACTACAGTGCACGATGCGCGCAGATTCAGGCACAGCTATCACAAACCCAACCATTTTACATAATACCACCGTGACAACTCACAAAAGTTATCAGCCCTTGGATTTAAGTGAAGATGGTTCACCTTCTATGTGTACATGACACCAGCAGGTCAGAAGACCATAGCTTCCATGTATAAACCAAATGTGCATCAAAGACGATACAATAAACACCATCTTGTTTATAGCAAGGCAATACAGAAGCATGCCTCTAGCACATCATCTTGTTTAAGGAACACCTTCCGGCAAGAAACAGACAGCTAGTCTAATTTTCTCACACTTGGCATTTTCACAGTAACACAATCATGTACAACGCCAAGCTGCTTCAGGCTGACCAATTTGACTGATACTGCTTCATAAGCAAAGGAAACTACTCCCTCTGTCCGGAAATACTTGTCATCAAAATGAATAAAAGGGGATGTATCTAGATATGTTTTAGTTCTATATATATTCTTTTTTATCCATTTTGATGTCAAGTACATCTTTTTTTGTCCATTTTGATGACAAGTATTTTCGGATGGAGGGAGTACTACCAAAACAAGAACCAGACATGGCAAGCAAACCATTGGGGTTGCTCTTATTGACAATAAACAATCACAGCAGGAAATAAGCCCAGGCGATTGGACAACATTGCACCAGAATCAAGTGGATTCTGGAAACTTACATTGCTACGAAAGCACAATCGCATGGCAGAGATCAGTATCACAGTCACAGCTGAAATGGATCACAACTTTTGATATGTCAGTTTACCAAAAGAAAAGAAGCACAAATTCGGCTGTTACAACCAAAGAACCAACAGAGCTTTGGCAATCATTCTGCAATTCCCATCTAGCCAGCAGTAATACCACTTATACTTCCAGATAGCCAGAGTCGACAAGCACCAAGTAAACAGAACCATCTACAGTCGCTACTAGATGTACAATCTAAGAGGAGGTGAACTTGGTGACGGCCTTGGTGCCCTCGGAGACGGCGTGCTTGGCGAGCTCGCCGGGGAGGACGAGGCGGACGGAGGTCTGGATCTCCCGTGACGTGATGGTGGGCTTCTTGTTGTAGCGGGCGAGCTTGGCGGCCTCGCCGGCGAGCTTCTCGAAGATGTCGTTGATGAAGGAGTTCATGATGGACATGGCCTTTGAGGAGATGCCCATGTCGGGGTGCACCTGCTTCAGCACCTTGAAGATGTAGATCTTGTACGTCTCCACGCTCTTCTTGCCCTTCTTCCTGGACTTCTTGTCGCCGCCGCCCTCCTTGCCGGAGGCCTTGCCCTTGCCCGCCGCCGGCAGCCGCTTCTCGGCCTTGGGCTTCTTCCCGGCCGGCGCCTTCTCGGCCTTCTCCGTCGTCGCCTCCTCCTCCGCGGGCTTCTTCGCCGCCGGCTTCTTCTCCGCCGCCTTGGGGGCCATCGCTGCGTCTGGAGCGGGGAGAGGGGAAGCCGCCGGTGCTGCTAAGGTGGGAGATTTGGAACGAGATGCTGGGAAAGGAGTTGCGGGGCTGATGTGGGTTTATAGAGGGGGGGATGTGAGCGCTGATTGGTGGAGGCGTGGTTGTCCCGGATCCGTGACGTGGGACGGTATGAGGGGTTCGATGCTGCTTGGATGGACGGTCGTGATCTCTGCGGGGCGGATCGTGCTTTTCTCCAAAGTTTTTTCTTTACGAACAGTATGCTTTATTTAATCAAAAAAATGTTGACACAGCGATGTTTAGCACGTAAAGTTGAAGTAAACTTGGTAAATAAATCTATGCAGCGTAAATAAATATCCAGTAGTAATAATAGTTTGATGTTTTAGTAGAATGACAACTAAGTAAAAGCGGATGGAAATGCACCAAATGAGTCAAATGACAATGTAGCAATACTGGCAAAAGGAAATTCAAACATGTGCTGGCTGTGTGAGTGAAGGATTTCACATGCCCCGAGTGAAATGTTTTGACAAATTACTAACTTACAATCATACCAAGCAAATTATGTCTTTTGGGCTTTTCTACAAAAGCACATGTCCAGATGGTTACACGTATAAATAAAGCTATAAGTGATACTCCCTCCATTCGGTAAGTAACTAGAACTAAAACCATGTCACTTATTTTCCGAACGGTGGTAATATTAAACAGATCATACTTTTCATGACGTCCAAGCGTACCGCCAGAAGATATTATGGAAATGACACAATAAAAAATGTTCCAAAGTAATTTGTGATTAAGTAGCTTACCCCGTGGCATTTTTAAGACTGTGATTAGTCATAAGAGATAACAATGGCCAACACCCCGATATAATTACTATGGAATCATCAGCCAGCAAACATATGTGTACATTGGAGACAAGACAGTATATTTGTAGGCCTCTAGATGATGGAGGCTAAAGAGAAGACATTGGTTTATGACTTTATTTATCGATTCCGAGATCAAGTTAACCTAAGACAAATATGGGTCGTGCTTGAACAGAAAATAGAAGATGTTGAGTGAACGTGCTTGCCGAGGGCAAATTGAAGGTTTGACTATGACAAAACAGAAGTTGACATCTTGATGAAATTGCTCAATCAGAGATGCATGTTGTACAAATTTAGGACTGTGATATTTGGCACATGTGTGCCATATAAGCAAAACTGCCACATCTCTATTTCTTTCATTTTAAAGTATAACACGATCCCTTGTCCTTTGACCTCGTCTCCTCCTAAACGACCCCGCAGGTTCACCCGAGAAACCTGCTTCTCCCGCACATCATGGGCAGCCATCCCCGAGAAAACTGCCACTTCTTCACGTCTATCACATGATTTCTCCTCAGGACAAAGTTACCATGGCATTTGTATGCAAGTTATCAGGCCTGTGTTGCATAACTTACCGTGCTATTTACATAAAACATACCAGGTACTATGCTTCAACAACTACACCCCTTCAAAGTTACCACTGTATTTTGTACATAAGTTATAAGGTTTTCGATGTGTAAAATACCGCGGTACTTACACATAAGTTAGCAGGGTATATGTACATTAACCTCCCCCGGTCAAAGTTACCATGGGGGGTTGTTCATGAGTTACCGGGTCTACAGTTCATATATTATCATGGTACTTGCACCTAAAAACTGGGTGTGTTTCGGTAGCTTTTCCCATAGGTCAAAAATTATCACGATGTTTTTGCGTAACTTATCACGCCTATAGCACGTGTGCCCCTCATGAGACTAAACATTATGTGACTTCCTCGTGGCACGCCATGTGTTGCATTCATCCAAGAGGCTCACGCGCGAGGCGAGTGTATGTTTTTAACAACTTTTTTTCCTTTGGTAAAAAAGTTACCATCATGTTTATATTGCAAGTTATCGGTTATGCGATGCTTATATTATCATGTTATTTACACCAGGATAAGATCCTTTGGCATCTTCTGTTGCAGCAGCTGAAGATGATAATTTCTTTGATTTCTTTTCTTATTTGTGGGGATCTTATGCACGAAAAGGCCATGTGCTTAACTTTACTTGCATGTTCTTCCACCTAGACTGCTCTACGGGCTGTGTTAAGGTGCCGGTTGGTTGACAATGGTCAGACATTCATAATCTGAATGTGTCTACAAGGTATTATGATCCTAGTATGTGATGCAGTTTTTCTTCTAGATGTACTAGTTGAACTCCTTTTCATCAGTATTTGATGTTAAACTAGATTCTTGTGCAGATGGTTACCTCTTCTGAACAATGCTTACATCTGCTCTGGAATGCTGAAAAACTAGTTCACCTTTTTGCTGATTCTTTTTAATTCTTACAATTTTAGTTGAGTTGCATGACTATATTATATCTTATAAGTAGCTATCTGAATACTTCTGTTAAGTAATGATCTAGAGACTCACCGGTGATCATGTGACCATTGGATAATGATGACAAGGTGTTAACAAACTGGTGTTACCAATAGGACATCTCACATTTAATTTGCATTTCTTGATGTTTTATAATAGCACATACCATCTCTCCTAAAATTTTAGAGATGACCAACGAATCACAGGTCTTGATCAGTTTGCCCTTCTATACATACAATTTGATCGACTCAGGAACTATCGAGAGGACAAAAACGACAGATGGACAGATAATCAACACAGATCCAAGTTGTTGTTTGCAGCCTGCAGGATGCAACCTATCATAGGATTTTGAAAGCACTTACCAGCTAGTCATGAAGTTCAACAATCTCTGAATTGCTGCGGTGTCTGAAGAGCAGGATGAGAACAAGCTCACCATGTCGTTGCACATCTTGTGACACACCACCTACCAACCCAAACCCAAGATAAAATATATTAAGTCAATAATAATAATAATAATAAATGGTGACCAAAATACCACTGTGTTATTACAATTGTTGTTTCCATGCAACTACAGTGCACGATGCGCGCAGATTCAGGCACAGCTATCACAAACCCAACCATTTTACATAATACCACCGTGACAACTCACAAAAGTTATCAGCCCTTGGATTTAAGTGAAGATGGTTCACCTTCTATGTGTACATGACACCAGCAGGTCAGAAGACCATAGCTTCCATGTATAAACCAAATGTGCATCAAAGACGATACAATAAACACCATCTTGTTTATAGCAAGGCAATACAGAAGCATGCCTCTAGCACATCATCTTGTTTAAGGAACACCTTCCGGCAAGAAACAGACAGCTAGTCTAATTTTCTCACACTTGGCATTTTCACAGTAACACAATCATGTACAACGCCAAGCTGCTTCAGGCTGACCAATTTGACTGATACTGCTTCATAAGCAAAGGAAACTACTCCCTCTGTCCGGAAATACTTGTCATCAAAATGAATAAAAGGGGATGTATCTAGATATGTTTTAGTTCTATATATATTCTTTTTTATCCATTTTGATGTCAAGTACATCTTTTTTTGTCCATTTTGATGACAAGTATTTTCGGATGGAGGGAGTACTACCAAAACAAGAACCAGACATGGCAAGCAAACCATTGGGGTTGCTCTTATTGACAATAAACAATCACAGCAGGAAATAAGCCCAGGCGATTGGACAACATTGCACCAGAATCAAGTGGATTCTGGAAACTTACATTGCTACGAAAGCACAAT
>NW_025231500.1:10470-11261 GCF_018294505.1 Triticum aestivum | reverse complement strand
TGCACTTCGTGTACAAAACGGATAATCTCTTTCAAAGTATCAGGATTTCATACGGAAACTCGTCTGTTACAAAGGGATTTCATTTTTTTAAAACTTAGTTGAACTCCTGACTTTTTGTGTGTTCAAAATGCACCATTCAAAGCCACATCATCATTTTTCAATCCTTTCTGACTTCATTTCTTATTTTTCATGCATTTACTAATTATTTCGAGCTATAAGACCCTAAAATTGAAAAGCATTTCAAATGAACTCTGAAAAGGTTGAAACTTGGCATGGTATCATCATTTCATACACATAGCATGTGCAATAAAGTTGAGAGGGTTACGGCAAAAACTGGATGCACTTCGTGTACCAAACGGACAATCTCTTTCAAAGTATCAGGATTTCATACGGAAACTCGTGTGTTACAAAGGGATTTAATTTTTTAAAACTTATTTGAACTCCTGACTTTTTGTGTGTTCAAAATGCACCATTCAAAGCCAAATCATCATTTTTCAATCCTTTCTGACTTCATTTGTTATTTTTCATGCATTTACTAATTATTTTGAGCTATAAGACACTAAGATTGAAAAGCTTTTCAAATGAACTCTTAAAAGGTTGAAAGTTGGCATGGTATCATCATTTCATCCACATAGCATGTGCAAGAAAGTTGAGAGGGTTACGGCAAAAACTGGATGCACTTCGTGTACAAAACGGACAATCTCTTTCAAAGTATGAGGATTTCATACCGAAACTCGTCTGCTACAAAGGGATTTCATTTTTTAAAACTTATTTGAACTCCTGACTTTTTG
>NW_025231500.1:0-2383 GCF_018294505.1 Triticum aestivum | reverse complement strand
TTATGTCTGTACTCAGATATTGTTGCTTCCGCTGACTCGTCTATGATCGAGCACTTGTATTCGAGCCCTCGAGGCCCCTGGCTTGTATTATGATGCTTGTATGACTTATTTATGTTTTAGAGTTGTGTTGTGATATCTTCCCGTGAGTCCCTGATCTTGGTCGTACACATTTGCGTGCATGATTAGTGTACGGTCAAATCGGGGGCGTCACAAGTTGGTATCAGAGCCGACTGCCTGTAGGAACCCCCCCTTCCACACTCCTTGGCCGAAGTCGAGTCTAGACATTGCAAACTTTTACTAACATGGCTGTGCGGCTTACGGGCCCACGTCGCCATTGGGTGGTACTAGGATCTTTTACTCCTCGACCTTTACTCTGGGACTCTGAACTCTCTTCTACTCGGGTTAAACGAATTTACTAACTCTAACACTAGGATCCCGTGACCGCGTTCACCCCTAAGATGGATAAGCCATAGTTGTTCTTAGAATAGTATTTTGAACAATTCACACACTGTCATTTGACTCCTTTGAAACGTCTTTGCTTTCAGATGGAAACCACGAGGCAGGTTGTTCGCCACACGATGGCCATTGGTGCCTCGGGATCACCTGCGGTGCTAGCTGAGATGATGACCTATCTGGGTTATCGCTGGCACCCTGAGTACACCGTCTACGAGGAGTACCAGGACTTTAACCAGGAGCAGTACCGTGCCATCGTCCACCTCTACTCTCGGGAGTACGACTCCACTACTGTGCTGCACACCGCACATGGTGTTGGTGTGACCATCGATATGGCTGTCCACGATGCAGCCTATGCTGCTCTGACACGTCTTCGCGGAGAGTATCGGGAGTTGGACACCTCCCCTTTCAGGCACATTGCTACCGCCTCTGATGTTGGTGCAGAGGGATACTATACTGCTGCCTACTCCACTGTCACCCGAGAGCCCTTCTACCATCAGCACCTGGTTCTGCATGCTGATGGGCTGGATCGAGCTAACCGAGCTCTTCGCCACGAGATGTACACCACCCGTCAGCACCTTTACCATGCTCTGACGCTGCTGCACCCCTTTGTCCGGTCTGGACAGGTACCGCGCGCTGCGATCTACCCAGCCAGGACCGTGATGCCCCACGGTGTCGGTTGGCCAGAGGTGGGGGGCTACTCTCCCGCACTTGGTTCTCTTCTGCCACCTGAGCGTCGGACTCTACACCTGAGTATCCGCGGCCCCCAGTCTGCTGACGTGGAGGACTATCCGTTGCCTCACTACCAGCTGCCGGGCTACGATTACCTCCACAGCACCTCTTGGGACTGATGTAGGCTTGTTTGTAGTGTTAAAGGCATTCGCCGCGAGCCTGTGTGCCGCCTATGATGTTTTAGTCTATGTACTGAACTCTGTGTACTGAACTCTATGCATGACCCCTTTTGTAAGCTATGCCGACTACTATGTAGTAGCTATCGTGCTCCTTTCATTATGCATGTTTCATCATGAATGATTCTTGTCATCGCCAATTTTCTCAATGCTGAACTACCCCTGTTATATATTAGCAGGATGGTTAGACCAGGTGGTCGTGGTCGTGGTGGCGATGCCCCACCACCACCTGAGTACATGGCTGGTATGATCCAACAGTTTGAACTGAACCGCCAATTCATGGAAAATATGATGGCTCAGTTTCCTCGCCCCAATATGAACCAGCAGCCAGCCCAAGTGACTCTTCAAGATTTCATACGCCTCAACCCAACCATCTACCGCAGCTCAACTCAGCCTTTGGATGCTGATGACTGGCTCCGTGACATCACCTATGAGATGGAGTCTGCTGATGTAGCCCCTGCCAGCTATGTCAATTTTGCTTCCTTCTTCTTGAAGGGACCCGCAGCTCAATGGTGGGACAGCCACAGGCGTACTCTGCCAGCTAGAACAATCATCACCTGGCCAGACTTCCAAGCTGCTTTTCGTGCCCGCTTCATTCCTCAGGGAGTCATGGACCGGAAGAAGCGTGAGTTCCGCAACCTCACCCAAGGCAACAAAACTGTCGAAGCTTATCAGCGGGAGTTTCTGGACTTGTCCCGCTATGCTGAAGAAGACATTGCAACTGATGCACGCAGACAGGAGAAGTTCCGTGATGGCCTTCAAGCTGACATCAAGCTTGCACTTCTAGTGCATGACTTTGCTGATTTCGCCACCTTGGTGAACAAGGCCATCAATGTCGAAACTGGTCTGCAGGAATACCAGAGCTCTAACAGGCGCAACCGTGACACGGGCTCATCTTCGGGCCCGCCCTCACAGAAGCGTAAGATATGGATCCCGAACAGCATGTATCGTCCAAATGCTTCTGCCCCAAAGCAGACCTATGCTGCACCTCGCCTGCCTACACCACCGTCCAGGCAGTCAAG
>NW_025231499.1:9497-11263 GCF_018294505.1 Triticum aestivum | reverse complement strand
TATTTTGGTTAGGAAACTAACTAACCTCAATTAGTCCTCTATCACACTGACATGAGGTCCCCGCTGGTCAGGTTTGACCACTTTGACCAGGGTGGACCAGCTGACTTTAGCGTGACGTATTGCTGATGCAGTAATGCTTTTCTGGAATTAGAATAAATTAGAAAATGATTTATTTATATCAAAAATGTTAAAACTTCTAAAAATCATAGAAAATAAACCGTAGCTCAAAGCAAAATAATTTATATATGAAAAATTATCAGAAAAACTCAAGGAATATGTTTATGGCATTTTCATGCATGTTAGAAGAACTTATGGCAACTTTATAGGACGAATCAAATAAATGGCCTTTAAATAACCACATGTGGAGTTTGGGTTTGAACCTTTGGAGGTTCAAACCGACTTCATTTAATTGTGTTGCTAGTGGCATTAGCTCAATGAACATCATATTGCTATGACATGATCATGCATCATATTGTTGCATTGCATTGGCTGTGTTCCCTCTTGTTTGCCGATGTTTGTCCCCTCTCGGTAGACGTTGTTTCGTTGTTGAGATTGATGTCACTGATGAAGAGCTACTATCTTCAGATGTGCCAGGCAAGCAAACCCCCTTTGAGCATTCCGATACAGTCCCACTCTCTCACTCTTGCTCTCTTTTACCACATTAGGACAACAATGATTCAACTGTTACATGTTGCGATAGATGAACCACCCATTCCTCTGCATGACCTATCTTTGCCATAGTAAATAGTTGAAACCCACTAGCATTAGTAGGAGTTGTTTGAGCCATGATGTGCCTACTCATTCATGCTTGATTGTTATGCCTGCTATGCTTCGAGTTGTGTCAGGTCTGATTCATCTAGGATGGATTGAAATGGTGTGAACATGTCCTACTGTTGACAGCTAAGTGTGTGAACACAATTTGATAAAGGTAGCGATGAGAGGCCATGTAGGAGTACATGGTGGGTTGTGTCATTGAAACCATCCTCGAGAACTGAGTTTTGTGTTTGTGATCCAAGATAGTTACTACCACCCATTGGGATACTTAATTGACCCTCTCGACTTATTAATCACCTTGATCTTTGTCCAGGAGTTGCAACTAGTTTTTGGTGTTTGTAGGATATGTGTTGGAGGCCATGTGTAGCGCTGACCCTAGGGGTGGGCTATGACGCGGTAGAGACACGAGGCACGGTGTAACGGGATGACACCCGAACGGTGCTCTTGGGAACCCTGCTCTCATCATTTGGGGCCATAGTGGAAACCTTGGTCGGACTTCCTTGCGGATGGAACACGAATAGGCGATAAACCTGGACTAGCGACTTGTGTGGTTAGTCAGGTCGTGGCTGACACCCTCCCCGGGCTTCCGCTTGAAGGTTGCCGAGTACATGTCATGTAAACAGCGGTAAGTGGTGAGAGCGTGTGTGAAGAAGTACACCCCTGTAGGGTTATAAATGATCTATTCGAATAGCCGCATTCACGGATATGGAATACTTGGAACACTTATATGGTTCATAGATAACTTTGAAGTAGATTCCCTAAAATGTGCAAGATAAGAGTGAGTGCTATGGATGGCCTTCTCATAGGGAGACGGGAACGGGTCCATAGTGGTGTATTGATATGGTGAATATGTGGACTCGTGTGCGCCACCTCAAAGAAGTTACTAGCAGTTCAGGATAGCCACTGGGTCAAAGCTGGCTTGTTGTAGTAAGACTCCACAATCCCCTTTGTTGATACTAATGCATATGTAGTTCGTTCTGATGTAAGTCTTG
>NW_025231499.1:7514-8003 GCF_018294505.1 Triticum aestivum | reverse complement strand
GGCAGCCATTTCCAAAGGAAATCACCTCCAAATGACACCCGTCCAGGGATGTGTCACACAGGCAGGCGAGAAGGTGGCCGAACGGCACGGCAAGGCTTGCCGGGCTACGCCACGATGTGACACTAAGCGATGCATTTAATGTGCCTTGTCCTGTTGATACGCCTCCATCGTATCTACTTTTCCAAACACTTTTGCCCTTGTTTTGGACTCTAACTTGCATGATTTGAATGGAACTAACCCGGACCGACGCTGTTGTCAGCAGAATTGCTATGGTGTTATTTATGTGTAGAAACAAAAGTTCTCGCAATGACCTAAAACTTCACGGAACATCTATTCGGAAATAATAAAAAAATCCTTGCAAAAGATGAAGACCAGGGGGCCCACCACCTGTCCATGAGAGTGGGGGGCGCGCCCCCTACCTCGTGGGCCCCCTGGAGCTCCTCCAACCTCAACTCTAACTCTATATATTTGGTTTTGGAGAGAAAAAAA
>NW_025231499.1:0-7161 GCF_018294505.1 Triticum aestivum | reverse complement strand
TATCATGTAATCGAGTTAGTTTTGTTAGGGTTTGATCCCTAGTATCCACTATGTTCTGAGATTGATGTTGCTATGACTTTGCTATGCTTAATGCTTGTTACTAGGGCCCGAGTGCCATGATTTCAGATCTGAACCTATTATGTTTTCATCAATATATGAGAGTTCTTGATCCTATCTTGCAAGTCTATAGTCACCTATTATGTGTTATGATCCGTTAATCCCGAAGTGACAATACTCGGGATACTTATCGGTGATGACCGTAGTTTGAGGAGTTCATGTATTCACTATGTGTTAATGCTTTGTTCCGGTACTCTATTAAAAGGAGGCCTTAATATCCCTGACTATGTGTTAATGCTGCCACGGGAGGGTAGTACAAAAGATGTCATGCAAGTTCTTTTCCATAAGCACGTATGACTATATTCGGAATACATGCCTACATTACATTGATGAATTGGAGCTAGTTCTGTGTCACCCTATGTTATGATTGTTACATGATGAACCGCATCCGGCATAATTCTCCACTGATCCATTGCCTACGAGCTTTCCATATATTGTTCTTCGCCTATTTACTTTTCCATTGTTATTGCTATCATCACTACAAAATACCAAAAACATTACTTTTGCTACCGCTACCACTACTATCATATTACTTTGCTACTAAACACTTTGCTGCAGATATTAAGGTTCCAGGTGTGGTTGAATTGACAACTCAGCTGCTAATACTTGAGATTATTCTTTGGCTCCCCTTGTGTCGAATCAATAAATTTGGGTTGAATACTCTACCCTCGAAAATTGTTGCGACCCCCTATACTTGTGGGTTATCAAGACTATTTTCTAGCGATGTTGCCGGGGAGCATAGCTCTATTCTTTGAGTCACTTGGGATTTATATATGCTTATCATTATGAAGAACTTGATAGATCCAAAAACCAAGATTTATCCCTCAACTACAAGGGGAGGTAAGGAACTGCCATCTAGCTCTGCACTTGATTCACCTTCTGTTTTGAGTAAGCTTGCGACACCTAAACCTGCTTCTGCTATTCATTCTGATATGTCGCATGTTATTGATGATGCCACTTCTGCTATGCATGATACTTATGATGAAACTACTTCTATGCTTGATACTATTGTGCCACTTGGTGAATTTCTTGATGAACAACTTGCTAGGGTTAGAGAGAATGAAAATATTGAATCTGATAATATTGATGAAAGTGATGATGAAGACTCACCTGTTATTCCTGAGGGTTATGTTTTTGAAAAAGAAGCTGATTTAGCTATTTTAGCTGTAAAGATAGATACGAACTCAAGAGGTTATTAGCTAAATGGAAGCAGCAATCTCTTAATGCTAGGATGAAACGTGACCTTGCTTTTGCTACTTCACCTATTTTTGTCACTGATAAGGATTATGAATTCTCTGTTGATCCTGATGTAATTACTTTGGTTGAATTTGATCCTTTTCATGGCTATGAATCTGAAACTATTGTGGCACATTTTACTAAATTAAATGATATAGCCACCCTGTTCACTAATGATGAGAGAACTCGCTACTTTTATATCCTTAAAATATTTCTGTTCTCATTAAAGGGTGATGCTAAGATATGGTTTAATTCTCTTGATCCTGGTTGTGTGCGTAGTCCCCAAGATATGATTTATTACTTCTCTGCTAAATATTTCCCTGCACATAAGAAACAAGATGCTTTAAGGGATATATATAATTTTGTGCAAATTGAAGAAGAGAGTCTCCCACAAGCTTGAGGGAGGCTTCTCCAATTACTTAATGCTTTGCCTGATCATCCTCTTAAGAAAAATGAAATACTTGATATCTTTTATAATGGACTAACCGATGCTTCCAGAGATTACATGTATAGGTGTGCTGGTTCTGTTTTCAGGGAAAGAACACCGGATGAAGCTGAAATTCTATTGAATAATATGTTGAAAAATGAAAATAATTGGACACTTCCTGAGCCAGCTTCTGAGCCTATTCCTAAACCAACTCCGAAGAAGAGGGGTATTCTATTTCTCAGTCCTGAAGATATGCAAGAGGCAAAGAAATCTATGAAATAAAAAGGTATTAAAGGTGAAGATGTTAAGAATTTACCTCCTATTGAAGAAATACACGGTCTTAATTTACCGCCTGTTGAAGAAACATATGATCTTAATCCATTACCTATTGAAGAAACACATGGTCTTGATAACCCGACACAGATAGTAAAGGTAAATTCTCTGTATAGATATGATAAAGCTGAAATCCCATTTACTAAGTTAGCTAGCCCATGCTTAGATGAGTTTGATAAATTTATGGCTAAGCAAGAGGATTTTAATTCTTATTTTGGTAGACAATTGAAATACAATTCCAATATGCTTGAAAACTTGGGTGATTATATCGCTAATGTCAAAGGTGAACTTAAACTTATTAGTAAACATGCTTCTATGGTTACCACTCAAGTAGAACAAGTGCTTAAGGCTCAAAATGATTTGCTCAATGAATTGAGTAGTAAGAATAATGTTTATGTTGTTAGAGTGGCTACTAGAACTGGTAGAATGACTCAGGAACCTTTGTATCCTGAAGGCCATCCTAAGAGAATTGAGCAAGATTCTCAGAGAAATAATATAGATGCACCTAGTACTTCTAAAAGGAAGAAAAAGAAAAATGATAAGACTTTGCATGCTTCTAGTGAACCTATTACTGAAACACCTGAGAATCCAAATGATATTTCTATCTCTTATGCTAAAACACAATCTGGTAATGAACCTGAAACTAGTGATAATGTTAATAATAATGTTCATGATGATGCTCAACCTAGTAATGATAATGATATAGAAACTGAACCTGCTGTTGATCTTGATAACCCACAATCAAAGAATCAACGTTATGATAAGAAAGACTTTGTTGCTAGGAAACATGGTAAATAAAGAGAACCATGGGTACAGAAACCCATGCCTTTTCCTCCCAAACCATCCAAGAAAAAGGATGATGAGGATTTTGAGCGCTTTGCTGAAATGATTAGACCTATCTTTTTGCATATGCGATTAACTGATATGCTTAAAATGAATCCTTATGCTAAGTACATGAAAGATATTGTTACTAATAAAAGAAAGATATCGGAAGCTGAAATTTCCACCATGCTTGCTAATTATACTTTTAAGGGTGGAATACCAAAGAAACTTGGAGATCCAAGAGTACCCACTATACCATGCTCCATTAAAAGAAACTATGTTAAAACTACTTTATGTGATCTTAGAGCCGGCGTTAGTGTTATGCCTCTCTCTTTATATCGTAGACTTGATTTGACTAAGTTGACACCTACTGAAGTATCTTTGCAAATGGCTGATAAATCTGCTATACCTGTCGGTATTTGTGAGGATGTGCCTGTTGTGGTTGCAAACGTTACTATTTTAACCGACTTTGTTATTCTTGATATTCCCGAGGATGATAGTATGTCTATTATTCTTGGAAGACCTTTTTTGAATACTGCAGGGGCTGTTATTGATTGCACTAAAGGCAATTTCACTTTTCATGTTAATGGTAATGAGCATATGGTACACTTTCTGAGGAAACAACCTCAAGTTCATAGTATCAACTCTATTGGAAAAATTCCATCGATTATATTTGGAGGTTTCGAATTTCCTCTTCCAACTGTCAAGAAGAAATATGATATTCTTATTATTGGGGATGTACATATCCCCGTTGAGGTAACATAGTGTTATTCGAAATTTCTATGGTTCCATGTTATTCGGAATGAGTTCGTTAACAAGACTTGATCAACCTTGTTAGTGGATTCATTTTGATGATCATGAGATGGATGAAACTAGAAGGCACAACCTTCTGTACCCTACTTTTACTTTCTGTTATTTATAATAAATAATATAAAAATAAGTATTTTTCTGTCTATTATCTGATTATCCGTGCAATATAAAAATACCCCGGAAATAAAAGTTCTCCAAATGCCCTGAAATTTAAATATGATTTTTTCTGGAATATTTGAGAATATTTGGCACTTAGAACACAGCAAGAGGAGCTGGCACCTGGCCACGAGGGTCAGGGGCGCGCCCTACCCCCCTGGGCGCGCCCCTTGCCTCATGGCCCCACGGTGGCCCTCCTCCACTTATCCTTTCACCCACACACTCCTTCTTCCTCCCACAAACACAAATATCTAGCTCAAACCCGAGTCCAAGCTGATTTTGCTGCCATTTTCGATCTCCTTGCTCAAAGCACCTCTCACAAAACTGCTTGGGGAGATTGTTCCTTGGTATGTGACTCCTCCATTGGTCCAATTAGTTTTTGTTCTAGTGCTTTATTCATTGCAAATTTGTGCTGCTTAGGTGACCCTGTTCTTGAGCTTGCATGTCAAATTTATATGGTGAAAAGTAGTTTTGATGCATGATGTAGGCTCTAGGCACTTGTAGGAGTAGTTGCTATCAATTTTCTAGAGTTTGGTTTACTTTTATTTTGAAGTCACTAAAAATTTCAGAATTTTTTAGAAAATAATGAAGAGACTCTTGAGGGGCTCATTGAGCCGAAGTGATGTAGGGTGGAACCCTAGATGGCCGATCTTTCACGAAAGGAGCGGATCCCAAAGAGAAACACGAGGAACACGAGGGGGATTCACGAGGGAAAACACGAGAGAATCACTCAAACCAACAAGATTCAATTACACATGTGCTAGATCCCCGAAACACAAAGAGATACACGATGATCCAAGGTCAACAAAGGACGATACAAGTAACCGGTTCTTCTCCTAGAAGGAGGTCTTGATGGGGCCGCCCAAGAGGGGGCCTTGAATCCAAGTTGATCTTCTCCGAAGAGGGGCCGTAGTCTCTCTCGAGGAGGAGATCGGTATGGATGAGCGAAGCTCTATCTCAAAGTATGAGCTAAACCAACGCTAACCCTAGCTAGGATGAATGGGGGGTCTATATATAGTCTAAGTGTAAAAGGGGCGAAGTGAAGGGGTACATGGGCCTCGGGCCCGAATCTGGACGCAGCCAGGTACCGGACGTCCGCTGGGGACCGGTCGTCTGGTGTCTCAGGAGCTACCGGACGTCCGGTGTACTTCGGTCGTCCGCTGGTTCTGCTTTGTGAAGGGGGTGCCGGACGTCCAGAGGCTCCGGACTTCCGCTGATGTTGGCTCGGGTGCTGGTGCGCCGGTCGTCCGGTCCGGATCGGATGTCCGCTTGTTCGCTTCGGGTGCAGGGGCACCGGTCGTCCGGTCTGGGCCGGACGTCCGCTGGCTGGGGATCGGCTGAGGCTTCAGGCGCCGGATGTCCGGTCCCGGCTGGTCGTCCGTTGGCTGGGACTTTTCCTGCATCCCTTCTTCTTCTCCGTCTTCTTGTCCATCTTCCTCTTCTTCTTTTCCTTGCTCCTTAGCTTCTCCATTGTACCTGAGTATGAACAAAGTATCCATATGAGGTAGTAGCCATGCTTCATGCGCATCGAAGTGTAATTGTGAGAGGAGAGATGTCACCTCGGTTTCAAGAGCTCTTGCACGTGATCGAGTCATGGGCCCGGTAGGCACTTGGTGAGACGATGGTAGGTCCATGGGTATGACCTTGGGATGCTCCGCATCATCTCCCCTCCCTTGGGGAAGATCCGTCCTCGGATCAAAATCTTCATCACCATGGAAAGGAGAGAGATCTTTGACGTTGAAGATGTCGCTCACGTTGTACTTGTCGCGCGGGAGGTTGATCTTGTAAGCGTTGTCGCTGTAACGTGAAAGCATCTTGAAGGGTCCATCTGCTTGTGGATGAAGCTTGGATTTGCGTTCTTCTGGGAAGCGGTCCTTGCGAAGGTGTAGCCACACTTGATCACCAATGTTGAAGACCATAGGTTGCTTGTTGAAGTTGAGCTTGGTTGCAAGGCGTTGAACTTTGCGCTCGATGGTGTTCCTTGTATCTTCATGCATTTTCTTGAGATGTGTCACACGCGCACTTGCGTCCAAATTGATGCGCTCTTGGAGTGGTAGAGGAAGAATATCCAATGGTGACAAAGGGTTGAATCCGTAGACGGCCTTGAAAGGGGACTTGCCAGTTGTTGAGTGTCTTGCTCGGTTGTATGCGAACTCGGCGATGGGTAGACACTCCTCCCACTCCTTGATGTTCGTCTTGATGAGTACTCGAAGTAGAGCGGAGAGTGTGCGGTTGGTCACCTCCGTTTGGCCGTCGGTTTGAGGATGGTATGCCATGGAGAAGAGTAGCTTGATTCCGAGCTTTGCGCATAGAGTCTTCCAAAAGTAGCTAAGGAACTTGACGTCGCGGTCCGAGATGATAGTCTTTGGTACTCCATGAAGGCGCAAGATTTCCCTACAAAACAAATTTGCAATATGTGAAGCATCGTCTATCTTGTTGCAGGGAATGAAATGAGCCATTTTGGAGAAACGGTCCACGACAACAAAAATAGAATCCTTTCCGTTTCGAGTTCTAGGCAAACCAAGCACAAAGTCCATGCTAATATCTTCCCATGGTTGATATGGAATTGGAAGTGGCATATAGAGGCCATGAGATTGGGCTTTAGACTTAGCTTTGCGACATGTATAACAATGGTTGGTGAAGCGATTGATGTCGCAATGCATCTTGGGCCAAAAGTAGTTCTTGGAGAGGGTAGCAAATGTTTTGTCGCGTCCAAAGTGTCCCATGAGTCCGCCTCCATGAGATTCCTGCAAAAGCAACAAACGAAAAGAGCACTCGGGGATGCAAAGTTTGTTAGCTCTCATAAGATATCCATCTTTGATGTAGTATCGATCCCAAGAAGTATGCATCAAACACTTGGCATAAGGTATGGCGAATGTAGGATCATGTTCATACAAGTCTTTGATATGCTCAAAACCAATGACATTCAACTCAAGGTTAGTGACAAGCATGCATATACGGGAAAGCGCATCCGCCACAACATTTTCTTTACCCTTAATGTACTTGATGACATAAGGAAAAGACTCAATAAATTCACTCCATTTAGCATGATGCTTGTTCAACTTAGTTTGACCCTTAAGGTATTTAAGTGGTGGTGTGGGTAGGGATATTGGGACGGTTTTGCGGAAGCTGGAGGTGGCGTAGCGGATGATGTTGTGGAAGTAGCGGTCGTTCGGGCGCGAACGGATGTCCGGTAACGTCGGATGTCCGGTGATGTGATGGTCGTCCGGTGATCGGGGTCAACGCGAGATTCTAGATGC
>NW_025231498.1:10021-11264 GCF_018294505.1 Triticum aestivum | reverse complement strand
GGGCCGTATGGGAAACCTCGGCCGGACTCCCTGCAGATGGAACCTGGATAGGCGATAAACCTGGACTAGAGGCTTAGGTGTTTAGGTAGGTCGTGGTCTACACCCACGTCGGCTTTCGCTTGAAGTCTGCCGAGCACATGTCGTGTGCAGACGCTAAGTGGTGGAAACATGTATGAAGAAGTACACCCCTGCAGGGTTATCATGATCTATTCGAATAGCCGCGTCCGCGGTAAAGGACTACTTGGTTGCCTATACAGTTCATAGACAAGTAAATGGAAACTACTAAAAGCCTCAAGATAAGTGTGAGTGCCGAGGATGGCTCTTCCGTAGGAAGACGGAGGTGGATCCTCGGTAGTGTATTGAAGTGGTGAGTAGTGGACTCGTGTACGCAAAACCATTTCAAGTTGGAGTCTCATAGGATAGCCTAGCCAAGAGTCAAATCTGGCTTGCTGCAACAACTCCACCAACCCTTCTTGATAATAAGCATGTATATAGGATCTGATGTAAGTCTTGCTGAGTATCTTTGTACTCATGTTGCTATAATTTACATTTTTACAGAAGATGCTGCAACCCCTTCTGATGGGTTCTACGTAGACGTTGACATCAATGAGTAGGCTAAGGCCCAGGTGGTGATCCTGAGCTTGTGAAGGACCACGTAGTATAGCTAGGCTTTCCAAGCCTCTTCTATTTTTCTAGTTGTCTGTACTCAGACAAGTTACTTCCGCTGCTAGTTTGCATGACTGTATGACTTGAATGCTGGGTCGTGTGACCCGTACCTTGTGTATGTTATGTATGGCTCGCTGAGCCTTAAATAAAGTACTTGTGTCGTAGAGTCATGTTGTGATGCCTTGTTGTATTTGCACATATCGAGCATATTGTGTGTATGATTGAAATACTTGGTATGTGTGGGATCTGACTATCTAGTTGTTTATCTTTAGTAGCCTCTCTTACCGGGAAATGTCTCCTAGTGTTACCGCTGAGCCATGGTAGCTTGCTACTGCTCTGGAACACTTAGGCTGGCCGGCATGTGTCCTTCTTCGTTCCGGTGTCTGTCCCTTCGGGGAAATGTCACGCATTGAGTACCGGAGTCCTGTTAGCCCGCTACAGCCCGGTTTACCGGAGTCCTGCTAGCCCAGTGCTACAGCCCGGACCCACTTGCTGATGACCGACACGTTCGAAGCTGGGTCATGGATGCCTGTTCCTGTAAGTCTGTGCCACTTTGGGTTTACGACTAGTCATGTCA
>NW_025231498.1:0-2056 GCF_018294505.1 Triticum aestivum | reverse complement strand
CCGCCGTGGAGCTCGTCGCCGACGTGCTCCCGGTCACCCTCCGACCACTCCACGGTGTCCATCATGCTCACCGTGTCACGTAACACCTAGCTAGCTACTCCCCGCGCCTCGCCGACCCCTCTAGCGTCAAGTTCGTCTTCGGCCGAACCCCGGTGGCCGCCAAAGTCGTCGCCGGCGCCAACTCCGGCCACCCCGACCCCAATGGACTCCACCAAGAGCTGCGGCTCGTCCTCAGCTCCACTCCGGTGGTCTCCGCGACCCATTTGGTGGCCGAAACAGCCAAAACCACTTCCGCCGCCGCGTCGGGCTCGCCGGCGGCTAAACGCCGGTGCAGCCGACCCGGGTTTGACCACAGGTGGGCCCTGGTTGACTCCCCTGAGTCAATGATAGGTGGGGCCCAGCCCTGTTAATTAAACAGGTTTAGTTTTAATTAAACTTCAATTAATCTAATCACACTGACACGCGGGACCCACTGTCAGGTTTGACCCGGACGTGTCCCGTTGACCTGCTGACGTCACACTGACGTCAGGCTGACGCAATAATTGAATTTCTGGAATTAATCTAATATAGGAAATTCCAGAATATAGTTTAAACTTCAAAAATTCATAACTTTTATTCTGTAACTCCAAATCAGACAAATTATATATGAAAAATGATCAGAAAAATCCAATCCATCCATCTGTACCATTTTCATGCATGATTAAACAAGTTAACCTGATGTTTAATACAGAACAAGGAAAAAACACTTTAAAGGACCATATTTGAGTTTGAAATTTGAATCTTTGATTCAAATTGGTACAAACCCTTCTGGTCTTAGTTGCATTAGCCCAACACACTCATATTGCTATGTTTCATGCATGCATCATATTGTTGCACATTGTTTGGTGATGGTTGTGTATCGGTGTTCTTGCGGCAGGTTCTGCCTCCGAGGAGTACCGTGATTACCCTAACGAAGAACCGTATCAGTGCATCGAACCATCAGGCAAGCAACCAACCATTTGATCATATCGATACCATCCCATGTTCTCGCTCCTGCTCTCTTTTACTGCATTAAGACAACGCGTTTCAAACTGCTGTGTGCTACGGTAGTTGAACCCATTTCCTCTGCATGACCTGTCATTGCCACAGTAACTAGATGAAACCCACTAGCATGTGTAGGAGTTGATTGAGCCATATGTATGTGTTGTTCCTACCTTGCTATGCCTGCTAAGCTTAGAGTCGTGTCAGGTCTGGTTCATCTAGGTGATGGGCTAGAGTGAAATGATTATGTCGGTAATGAGAGTGGTGTGGTGAACACGATTGGTAAAGGTATCGATGAGAGGCCATGTAGGAGTACATGGTGGGTTGTTTCATTGAAGCCAACCTTAAGCACTGAGATCTGTATGTGTGATTTAAGATACAGCTACTACCATGCATTGGGCCCTGAAATATGACCCCGCTCGACTTCTTATTCACCCTAGCTCTCTGTCCAGGAGTTGCAAGTAGTTTCTGGTGTTTGTAGCCTACTGGAGGCCGTGGACAGCGCTGACCGTAGGGGTGGGCTGTGATGCGGTAGGTACGTGGCCGGTGTACCGAATACCCGTTAGGTATCTCGGGAACCCTGTTCACATCGTTCGGGGCCGTATGGGAAACCTCGGCCGGACTCCCTGCGGATGGAACCTGGATAGGCGATAAACCTGGACTAGAGGCTTAGGTGTTTAGGTAGGTCGTGGTCTACACCCACGTCGGCTTTCGCTTGAAGTCTGCCGAGCACATGTCGTGTGCAGACGCTAAGTGGTGGAAACATGTATGAAGAAGTACACCCCTGCAGGGTTATCATGATCTATTCGAATAGCCGCGTCCGCGGTAAAGGACTACTTGGTTGCCTATACAGTTCATAGACAAGTAAATGGAAACTACTAAAAGCCTCAAGATAAGTGTGAGTGCCGAGGATGGCTCTTCCGTAGGAAGACGGAGGTGGATCCTCGGTAGTGTATTGAAGTGGTGAGTAGTGGACTCGTGTACGCAAAACCATTTCAAGTTGGAGTCTCATAGGATAGCCTAGCCAAGAGTCAAA
>NW_025231497.1:0-11267 GCF_018294505.1 Triticum aestivum | reverse complement strand
ACCATACATTGGGCCCTGAAATATGACCCCGCTCGACTTCTTATTCACCCTTGTCCTCTGTCCAGGAGTTGCAAGTAGTTTCTGGTGTTTGTAGCTTACTGGAGGCCGTGGACAGCGCTGACCGTAGGGGTGGGCTGTGATGCGGTAGGTACGTGGCACGGTGTACCGGATGCCCGTTAGGTATCTCGGGAACCCTGTTCACATCGTTTGGGGCTGTGAGCGAAACTCCGGCCGGATCTCCTCATGGATGGAACCCGAATAGGCGATAAACCTGGACTAGAGACTTGAGTGTTTAGGTAGGTCGTGGTCTACACCCACGTCGGCTTTCGCTTGAAGTCTGCCGAGCACATGTCGTGTGCAGACGCTAAGTGGTGGAAACATGTATGAAGAAGTACACCCCTGCAGGGTTAACATCATCTATTCGAATAGCCGTGTCCGCGGAAAAGGACTTCTGGGTTGCTTATATTAGTTCATAGACAAGTGAAAGTGGATACTTTAAAATGCGCAAGATAAGCGTGAGTGCTATGGATGGCGCTCTCGTAGGGGGACGGGAGCGAATCCATAGTGGTGTATTGATATGGTGAATATGTGGACTCGTGTGCACCACCTCAAAACAGTCGCTTGCAGTCGTAGTTTAGGATAGCCACCGAGTGAAAGCTGGCTTGCTGCAGTTAAACCCCACCATCCCCTTGTTGAAAATGATGCATATGTAGTTAGTTCTGATGTAAGTCTTGCTGGGTACATTTGTACTCACGTTTGCCTATTTTATGTTTTTGCAGAGAGACTTCAGTCTCACTAGTAGTTCCACGTGGACTTCGATGTTTAGCTTGTTACCTCAGCTACGATCTTGTGCCCTCGGCAGGATCTGATAGATAGTCAGGCTTCTCAGCCTTTTTCATTTATAGATGTCTGTACCCAGACATGATAGCTTCCGCTTGTGCTTTGATTTGTATGCTCTGAATGTTGGGTCATGAGACCCCTGTTTGTAATATCTCGCTCCTCGGAGCCTATTGAATAAATTACTTGAGTCGTAGAGTCATGTTGTGATGCCATGTTGTGTTTGCACATATCGAGCATATTGTGTGTATGTTATTGAAATGCTTGGTATGTGTGGGATCTGACTATCTAGTTGTTTATCTTTAGTAGCCTCTCTTATCGGGAAATGTCTCCTAGTGTTACCGCTCAGCCATGGTAGCTTGCTACTGCTCTGGAACACTTAGGCTGGCCGGCATGTGTCCTCCTTCGTTCCTGTGTCTGTCCCTTCGGGGAAATGTCACGCTTTGAGTACCGGAGTCCTGTTAGCCGCTACAGCCCGGTTTACCGGAGTCCTGCTAGCCCAGTGCTACAGCCCGGACCCACTTGCTGATGACCGACACGTTCGAAGCTGGGTCATGGATGCCTGTCCCTGTAAGTCTGTGCCACTTTGGGTTTACGACTAGTCATGTCAGCCCGGGCTCTTTATCATATGGATGCTAGCGACACTATCATATACGTGAGCCAAAAGGCGCAAACGGTCCCGGGAAAAGGTAAGATGACACCCGTGGGGATACCGTGCGTGAGGCCGCAAAGTGATATGAGGTGTTACCAGCTAGATCGATGTGACATCGAGTCGGGGTCCTGACAGCGTTGGCATCAGAGCCGGACTGCCTGTAGGTTCTCCAAGCCAAACTGGTCGATGTTGAGTCTAGAAATTCTTTAGTTATATGTAGGGGAATTGTTTGTGGGTTGGAACGTAAGGCTCTTTTTACTCCTTATACCTTATGACATTCTGATCTGAGTCAGTCCATTCTTCCATCGGGGGTTAAGGAATTAGGATCTATTCTCTCTATCAGGATCACGTGTTACTAATCAGTAGTACCTTATAAGTTTGATGGTTACAAGCCTAGTTCAGTTCTACTACCACATTATGTAGCCAGAATGGTTCAGAACTTTGATATGATGATGTTGAGTGTGTACGAAATCCTTTGTCAAATGTCTCAAAATCCTTTTTGAGCATTTACAGCTGTTATGCTGCCGAAATTTTGCTAGAAATTCTAATGCTCTTGCATTATGATTGTGCTTTCAGATGGCCACTCGCGACCTCAATCAAGTGGTTCGCCTGACTCGATGCCTAGATGTACCCGGCCATACTGCTAAGTTGGTCAGGGTAATGACTGAGGCTGGATATCGCTGGTATCCCGAGTACACGGTCGAAGAGCAATTCCGGGACTTCAATCAAAGCCAGTATCTCTGCACTGTCAGGATATTTCCATCTTATCCTGGATCCACCGAGCCTCTTCACTGTTCCTATGGACTCGGGGTTACTATTGAGATGGCTGTGCAGGACGCCGCCTACTCTATGATGACCATTATGCGAGTCAGATCTGGTTTATTTCGGGACTCTGATTTCCGGTATATGCCAGGATCACTTCCGGGAGCACAAGGGTATCTCCAGGCTATCTATGTTGACTCCACTCAGGAGGATTCACGAACTCGCACCACTGCTGAGATGCTCGAGGATAAGGACCGTGAAAATCGGGCCTTAAGTTTAGAGCTCTTCAATACCCGTGCTGACCACTGGGCTACTTTGACTCGGCTCGCACCGGCGGTGCAAGCTGGATATTCAGATATGCGCGATCTCTATCCTGTGAGATCTGCTCTGCCGGACGTGATGGTTTGGCGTGATGTAGGAGGCATCACCCCACCTCGCGGTCCCCGCAGGCCACCGTTTGTTGGTCCAAGGCCTCATCCTAGCCCCTATGGTCCACAAGCTCCGCGAGACCGTCTGTTTCCGGATGATCATGTTGAGCTTCCAGGCTATGGAGGTGACTTCTACGAGGACTACTACGGATCGGTCTGAGTTAGCGGTAGTATCACTAGTTCACACTAGCTGTGTCGTCTATCGTCCTGCGTGACTCGTGGGATATGACCTAGTTTGTACTCTTTCCGGAGGTGTAGAAAAATAATGTATAGGAGCTTGGAATGCCTCCGATGAGATGTAATCCTCTTTTCACCGTAATAGTACTTTGTTTGGTCTTGTACTAAACCCTGTATGGTGTGTATGACGATGGAATAAAGAAGCAGTTTCTGTATCTACCATGTCATACGGATGATCATCTTGCATTCCGATTTATTCCTTACATTATGTATCCTATGTCGGAATTTTATCATCCTGACTAAAACATTGTCTTGATTACCTAGGATGGTCAACACGCGCGCTAACCCTGCTTCCCAAGAGCAGGCCGAAGGCAGTGAAGCCAGGGATGCAAATCTGCCTCATCCCCCTTCACTAGCTGAGGTTATGATGGAAGCTGAGAGAAACAAGCGGGAGACCAACCGTTTGTTGGAGCGTATTGAACAGAATACAGCACACCATCAGAGAGCTAACGTGGTGTCACTCAGTGATTTTATCAAATTGCATCCACCCACGTTCCACCACTCCGTCGAGCCTCTCGACGCTGATGACTGGCTTCGCAGTATCTCTCACAAACTGCGTTCCGCGCTGGTAGCGGAGGCTGACAAGGTCACCTTTGCTGCATATCATCTTGAAGGCCCCGCCAGTCTATGGTGGGAGAATTATGGAGCTATGCGCCCAGCGGGCCATGTCACTACTTGGGCTGAGTTCAGCGAGGCTTTCCGTGAACATCACATTCCGGAGGGTCTCATGGACCGTAAACGTGAAGAATTTTGCAGTTTCACCCAAGGCCGACTTTCTGTGGATGCCTATAGCAGGGAGTTTGGTAATCTCGCCCGATATGCAACTGAGGAAGTGTCTACTGACGCCAAGAAGCAAGCAAGGTTCCGTAAGGGCCTTAGTCCTGAGCTTCGCCGCGACCTCCGTCTGCATGAGTGCACATCTTTTCAGAAACTTGTCAACAAAGCCATCAGTGCTGAAACTGGCCAGACTGACTATGACGCAACACGCAAGCATGGCCGTGACATGGGTTCCTCATCCGGTGCTGGTCCTCAGAAGTGCCGCGTGTGGGTGCCCAACACCGCCCTGCCACCCAGGTTCACACCGAGGCCATCTTTCCAGGCGCCTCGCCCCGTTCAATAGTCTGCTCCAGCCAAGCCCTATGGGGGTCCAACCAATAATGCTCCTCCACGTACCAGTTCCGTGACTTGTTTCAAATGTGGGGAATCTGGTCACTATATGCGTGAGTGCCCCCAGACCAACCCCAATCAATCTGCTAAAGCTGTTGGCCGTGGCAAGCCGACAGGAAAAATATTCCACGCCAAGCCGGTCGCCGCTTCACGTGGCCATGTCAACTGTATCTCTGCCGAAGAAGCTCAAGAGGATCCCAACGTCGTTCTCGGTACGCTTCTTGTTAATTGCCACCCGGCATCTGTTCTTTTCGATACAAGAGCCTCTCATTCTTTTATATCTGAAAACTATGCTCGCTTGCATAACGTCGCATTCGGTGATATGCCAACCTCTATGGTAATTCAAACTCCGGGATCCAAATGGCAAACTTCTAGAGTAAGCCATGGAAATGAAATCCAAGTCGACAGACTTGTTTTTCTCGCATCTTTGATAGCCCTTAAATCTTCAGATATTAATATCATTTTGGGTATGGACTGGATGTCAGCTCATCAAGCCAAAATTGATTGCTTCTCTAGGACTGTTCAACTCACCCATCCTTCGGGGAAGATAGTCAATGTCTTGACCCGAATAGCCAAGCGACAATTATATTCTCTTAACGCCAGCCCTTTGCCAGACCTTGAGGACGTGCCGGTAGTCTGTGACTTCCCGGATGTCTTCCCAGAGGAATTGCCAGGTGTTCCACCTGACAGGGATGTTGAGTTCGTAATAGATCTCATTCCAGGAACCGTTCCGATTGCTAGAAGACCCTATAAGATGGCACCCCTAGAACTAGCCGAGCTTAAGAAACAACTCGATGAGTCCTTGAAAAAGGGTTTCATCCGCCCTAGTTCATCTCCGTGGGCTTGCCCCGTCCTATTCGTCAAGAAGAAGGATGGTACGGACCGGATGGTTGTAGATTACCGACCTGTCAATTTGGTCACAATCAAGAACAAATATCCACTTCCCAGGATCAACGATCTGTATGATCAGCTCGCTGGATCCTCAGTCTTCTCCAAGATGGATTTGAGGTTGGGCTACCATCAAATCAAAATCAGAAACGGGGACATTCCTAAAACGGCCTTTGTTACTCGTTATGGCCAATACGAGTACACCGTCATGTCTTTCGGATTAACCAACGCTCCAGCCACCTTTTCTCGGTTAATGAACTCAATCTTCATGGAGTATTTGGATAAATTCGTCGTGGTCTACCTCGATGATATACTCATCTACTCCAAGAACGAGGAAGAACATGCCGAATATCTAAGGCTAGTGTTGAAGAAACTTCGAGAGCATCGCCTTTATGCCAAATTTTCGAAATGTGAATTCTGGTTGTCAGAAGTGACCTATCTGGGTCATGTAATATCTGGTAAAGGTATTGCTGTTAACCCTGAGCGAGTTCAAGCCGTCCTTAATTGGACTCCACCTGAATCGGTCAAGCAAGTTCGGAGTTTTCTAGGCTTAGCGAGCTATTGCCGTCGCTTTGTCGAGAACTTCTCCAAAGTTGCTAAACCTCTAACCGAACTCCTCAAGAAAGATAAGAAGTTCGAATGGACTCCACAATGTGAGCACAGCTTTCAGGAACTGAAAAGACGCCTGACCTCTGCTCCCGTGCTGGTACCGCCAGACTTCTCCAAGGACTTCGTTATCTACTGCGACGCCTCGCGACAAGGACTAGGTTGCATTCTCATGCAAGATCGACACGTAATTGCTTACGCTTCACGGCAATTGCACCCACATGAGGAGAATTATCCTACTCATGATCTAGAGCTTGCAGCCGTAGTCTATGCACTTAAGACCTGGCGACATTACCTCCTCGGTAATTGTTGCGAAATATTCACTGATCACCAAAGTCTGAAGTACATTTTCACCCAACCGGATTTGAATCTCAGGCAGAGACGTTGGGTTGAATTGATCACAGACTTCGACTTAGGAATAACCTACACCCCAGGGAAAGCCAACGTCATGGCTGATGCGCTAAGTCGTAAATCTTATTGTAACAACCTGATGTTACAACAAAGTCAACCGCTTCTCCATGAGGAATTTCGGAAGCTTAACCTTCACATTGTTCCTCAAGGTTTTCTTTCCACCTTGGTAGCAAAACCTACTCTTACGGATCAAATCATCGCTGCCCAAAAGCGAGATAAGGGAATATCTAAAATCAAAGAGAACATTGCTAGCGGAGGTGCTAGTTGTTTCTCCACCAATGATCATGGTGTTGTGTACTTTGAGAACCGTCTAGTGGTTCCCAAGAACCAGCATCTACGGCAGTTGATCCTTAAGGAGGCTCATGAATCTCCTCTCACCATTCATCCCGGTAGCACTAAAATGTATCAGGACCTACGCCAGAGGTTCTGGTGGACTAGGATGAAGAGAGAAATTGCTCAGTATATTGCAAATTGCGACGTCTGTCATCGTGTAAAAGCAGAGCATCAACGGCCTGCTGGCACCCTTCAACCCTTAGCTATTCCTGAATGGAAATGGGATAAAATTGGTATGGATTTCATTACCGGTTTTCCCAGGACCAAGAGAGGGAATAATGCTATTTTCGTCATGGTCGATCGTCTTTCCAAAGTAGCCCACTTCTTACCTGTTCGTGAGAGTATAACCGCTAGTCAGCTGGCAGATTTGTACATCTCCCGAATAGTGTCTCTCCATGGTGTTCCTTTGGAAATTAACTCGGATCGAGGAAGTCTTTTCACCTCTCGATTTTGGGAAAGTTTCCAAAATGCTATGGGAACCCGTCTCTCCTTTAGCACCGCTTTCCACCCTCAGTCGAGTGGTCAAGTGGAACGCGTCAACCAAATTCTAGAAGACATGCTTCGAGGCTCCGTTATCTCTTTCGGAATGGACTGGGAGAAGTGCCTTCCATTTGCCGAATTCGCTTACAACAACAGCTATCAATCTAGCTTGGGTAAAGCCCCTTTTGAAGTTCTCTATGGACGACGATGTCGAACACCCCTTAACTGGTCAGAGACCGGGGAAAGACAATTCTTTGGCCCGGATATGATTCAGGAAGCAGAAGAACAAGTTCGTATCGTTCGTGAAAAGTTGAAAACAGCCCAATCTCGTCAAAAGAGTCAATATGACCGAAAACATAAGGCTATGACTTTCGAGGTTGACGAGAAGGCTTATCTTCGGGTCACCCCTCTGAAGGGAACCCATCGTTTCGGTATCAAAGGCAAATTGGCTCCTCGTTACATTGGACCTTTTCGCATTCTTGCCAAACGAGGAGAAGTTGCCTACCAGTTGGAACTACCTCCGCACCTCTCCAGAGTTCACGATGTCTTCCACGTTTCTCAACTCAGGCGTTGCTTCTCGGATCCTATCCGTGAAGTGGACCACGAAACGCTTGATCTCCAAGATGATCTTACATATCGAGAGTACCCCATTCGTATCCTCGATCAAGCCGAACGTACCACGCAACGTCATAATATCAAGTTTCTCAAGGTTCAATGGTCGCATCATTCTGAGGATGAAGCAACTTGGGAAAGGGAGGATCGTCTTCGACTCGAGTATCCCGCCTTCTTCCCGGAGGAACCCAAATCTCGGGACGAGATTCTTTTGAGTGGGGGTGAGTTGTCACACCCTAGCTAGTCATGCATTAGAGTGTTGCATCATGTTTACTCATTCATCAGAAACTTGAAATGGGGATGACAGAACCCCCAGTCCCCTCTGAAACCAACTAGGGTTACTAAAATAATTTTTCAATGAACCTGAAATGCCCTTCTAAAATGCCCATCATTTTTGTCTTGGTTCAGAACCTCTGCCAAAAATGGTGCACATTTTCCTAGGCCATCCTAGGGTTTTTGAATTAAATCATAGATATTTGAATTTGGGCATTTAAAATAATATAAAATATTTAAATGCTCAAATATCTCCAAACTAAAATGTTTCATGTTGGAAATAATCCAACTATGGGCCAGAAATAGTTTGGTGATTTTTGAAGTTGCCTAGGTATTTTATTTAATTCAACAAAGTTGCAGATATATTAAATAAAAACAGAAACAGAAAAGGAAATGACAGGAGGAGCTTACCTGGGCTCCTCCACTGTGCGGCCCAGCCAGCTGGCTGGCCCAGCCAGCCCAGCCCACCTCCCTCCTCTGTCGTCTTCGTCCAGACAGAGGGAGGGTAGTGTGGCCGGCGCGCGCGCGCGCCACCGCGCCACGCCACCTGCTCGCCTGCTTGCCTGGCCTCCCCTCCTCGCTCGATGCCCTGGACGACGCCACGCCTCTCCCCCTGCTCTCTCTCACTCTCCCCGGCTCTCTCCTTCCTCTCCCTCGCTCTCTCTCTCACACGGCCGAACACCACCGTCGCCACCGTTCGCCGTAGCAGTCGTCTCCGGCCACCCCTCGCTCCCCCGACTAGCTCAGAAGCTCCGCCACAACTCCCTCTTCCTCCCCACCGCTCCACAGCTCCCCGGAAGCCCTGCATCGCCGCCACGTCGCCGTTCCCCTCTTCGGACTCCGACCACCGTCGCCGTCAAATTCGCCGTCTCCAGCGCGTCCCCGAGCCCGCTTCGACGCCCACTGCAACCGCGGTGAGCCTCCGAGTCGTTTCCCCCTTCTCCCCTGGTCTCTCCCGACCTCTAGGCCCTAGCCCCACCTCGGCCGAGAGCTCCACGCCGCCGACGATGTCGCCGTCGTGGCCACGGTCGCCGTAGCGCCCAATCGAGCACACCATCGTGCTCCCCACCTCACCAGGAGCACGCAGCACGCACCAACGCCTCCCCAAACCCCCTGCAACACTGATCCCGACCGCACCCGAACTCCGGCCGCCGCAGCCGAGCTCGCCGCCGTCAACTCCGGCCACCCCGAGCCCAACCACCACCACCAATAGCCGCGGCTCAACCTCAGCAACACGTAGATGCCTTCCGCCGTCCATTTGGTTGCCGGAATGGCAAAAAGCACTCTCGCCGCCGTCTCGGACCTCGCCGGCGTCATGTCGCCGGTGGGGTTTGACTTGTCCGACCTGGGGTTTGACCCCCCAGGGTCACTGACGCGTGGGCCCTGTCGGCCAGATGGTTAGGTTAGCGCTAACTACTGTTAGTCAACCCCCCTGACACTGACAGTGGGCCCCAGCGCCACTAATCCCTAATTAGGATTAATTTAATCCTATTTAACCCCCCTGTCACTGACATGTGGGCCCCACACGTCAGGTTTGACCTCAGCCAGCCACAGTTGACCACTGACGTCATGCTGACGTCAGGCTGACGCAGTAATTGATTTCTGGATTTAATTTAAATCAGGAAATTCCAGAATATTATTTAAACTTCAAAAATTCATAACTTTTATTCTGTAACTCCAAATTGGACAAATTATATATGAAAAATGATCAGAAAAATCCAATCTATCCATCTGTACTATTTTCATGCATGATCAAACAAGTTAAATTGATGTTTTAAGCAGAAGAAGAAAAAGCACTTTAAAAGGCCATGTTTGAGTTTGAAATTTGAATCTTTGATTCAAATTTGTTCAAACCCCTCTGGTTTTAGTTGCATTAGCCCAACACACTCATATTGCCATGTTTCATGCATGCATCATATTGTTGCACATTGTTTGGTGATGCCTGTGTATCGTTGTCCTTTGCGACAGGATCTGTCCCCGAGGAGTACCGTGATTACCCTAACGAAGAACCGTATCAGTGCATCGAACCATCAGGCAAGCAACCAACCATTTGATCATATCGATACAATCCCATGTTCTTGCTCCTGCTCTCTTTTACTGCATTAAGACAACGCGATTCAAACTGCTGTGTGCTACGGTAGTTGAACCCATTTCCTCTGCATGACCTGTCATTGCCACAGTAACTAGATGAAACCCACTAGCATGTGTAGGAGTTGATTGAGCCATATGTATGTGTTGTTCCTACCTTGCTATGCCTGCTATGCTTAGAGTCGTGTCAGGTCTGGTTCATCTGGGTGATGGGCTAGAGTGAAATGATTATGTCGGTAATGAGAGTGGTGTGGTGAACACGATTTGGTAAAGGTATCGATGAGAGGCCATGTAGGAGTACATGGTGGGTTGTTTCATTGAAGCCGACCTTAAGCACTGAGTTCTGTATGTGTGATTTAAGATACAGCTACTACCATGCATTGGGCCCTGAAATATGACCCCGCTCGACTTCTTATTCACCCTAGCTCTCTGTCCAGGAGTTGCAAGTAGTTTCTGGTGTTTGTAGCCTACTGGAGGCCGTGGACAGCGCTGACCGTAGGGGTGGGCTGTGATGCGGTAGGTACGTGGCACGGTGTACCGAATACCCGTTAGGTATCTCGGGAACCCTGTTCACATCGTTCGGGGCCGTATGGGAAACCTCGGCCGGACTCCCTGCGGATGGAACCTGAATAGGCGATAAACCTGGACTAGAGGCTTAAGTGTTTAGGTAGGTCGTGGTCTACACCCACGTCGGCTTTCGCTTGAAGTCTGCCGAGCACATGTCGTGTGCAGACACTAAGTGGTGGAAACATGTATGAAGAAGTACACCCCTGCAGGGTTAACATGATCTATTCGAATAGCCGCGTCCGCGGTAAAGGACTACTTGGTTACCTATACAGTTCATAGACAAGTAAATGGAAACTACTAAAAGCCTCAAGATAAGCGTGAGTGCCGAGGATGGGTCTTCTGTAGGAAGACGGAGGTGGATCCTCGGTAGTGTATTGAAGTGGTGAGTAGTGGACTCGTGTGCGCAAAAACCATTTCAGTTGGAGTATCATAGGATAGCCTAGCCAAGAGTCAAAGCTGGCTTGCTGCAATAACTCCACCAACCCTTCTTGATACTATGCATGTATGTAGGATCTGATGTAAGTCTTGCTGAGTACCTTTGTACTCATGTTGCTATAATCTACATTTTTACAGAAGACGCTGCAACCCCTTCTGATGGGTTCTATGTAGACGTTGACATCAACGAGTAGGCTAAAGACCCAGGTGGTGACCCTGAGCTTGTGAAGGACCACGTAGTATAGCTAGGCTTTCCAAGCCTCTTTTATTTTACTAGTTGTCTGTACTCAGACAAGTTACTTCCGCTGCTGGTTTGTATGACTGTATGACTTGTATGTGGGGTCGTGAGACCCGTACCTTTGTGTATGTTATGTATGGCTCACTGAGCCTTAAATAAAGTACTTGTGTCATAGAGTCATGTTGTGATGCTTCGTTGTATTTGCACATATCGAGCATATTGTGTGTATGATTGAAATGCTTGGTATGTGTGG
>NW_025231496.1:9295-11269 GCF_018294505.1 Triticum aestivum | reverse complement strand
TTTGGTCGGACAGTTCCTAATAAAATGTTAATGCATAGAAAATCATTTGATGACACATGTTCATGGGTGTTATCTACTCTGCAACAGTTGCAATACCTAATAGATAAAATATGAAACTACTTTTCATGATGGATCGAATGGTATTAATTTTTTATTGTGGATATTGGTATATCTTTCTACAAACTCAGTCAAACATGCACTCGTTTGACTTTTGAAAAAAATACACCTTATATATATAAAGGAATGGAGGGATTTTGTCGGAACACACTTACACATTTGCCTTTATCTATTTCCTTTCACGCTCTCATCGCTCCACCGTTGTTCAACCTGCACATCCTATGTCCTTTGTCACATGTATTTGTTGTATGATATGACAGGATGACCACGCTTGCTTGGAGAACATATTTACAACATTTATTCTCAAAATTATCCATTGATTTTACTACGTCTCTTTGCCCTCGAAATCATTTCTATTAGCTCTGAAGCAGAAAACACTTCCTTAGTAGCAAACCAGGTAGAACATTAGGGTGATGTCTCGAATTTTGCACATCACCTTTGGTTTCCTCTCATTGCTAACCAACTATTATTTAAGCCATATTTCGAAGCGGAGAATTAAGCACTCTCATTAAGAGACACCTTCATCTACTTGCCTTCTCTGATTTAGGCCACACTATTGGTTATATTAAGGAAAGTAAGTAAAGAAACTAATAAATGAGTTCTTTATGGTACTTAGGTTTTGGAATTAATACGCCAAAATGTGTTCCATTCCCTATTGGTTATATTACTCTTTTATTACCTTCGCCGCTAATTATTTGCATCGGCCCATGTTCTAGAAGAACAACATTTTCAATATTGTTACCCGATATTCACCACCGTCAAACACTCTTAATATTTATAGAATGTTTACATCAGCGGGAGTTATATACAAAAGGGCAATGGAGAACAAAAGTTGTTCATAGAGGAAATAAGAAGGGTGATTGAATTTTACGCTAAGATGAGTGGGAGCTAGTATATCACGTTATGTACTTTATGGCACGATACATATAAAATTAGTTTACCACAACTAAGCCTACTGTCTAAGTAGATGCCTAATATTTTTGTGCGATAAGAAATCCACACATTAGTACACGAGTAACAACAATTAAGTGAGTATCATGTTGTGAAAGATAATGTCCAAGACCAAATATTAAATTCAACATATATGTACTAAGTGCATGATGGCTGATCCCCTAACTAAAGGCTTACCATTAATTTTGCTAGCATAAGTATAACTCAAGGCCTCTAATTGTTGGGATAATTATATAAATGAGATCTCGAATTTTGATCTGGACAATAAGAAAGTTTGTTTCGCTCAATAAGTGCACATGATGATTAAATTAAGAAACAAACTACTAGGACCATACTTAGGGAGTATGCCTGCATGCACATACAAACTCCCAACCATGAATAATTATCCGTGTTGAGACAGAGTATTATGCTATAGATAATGGGGTTCCAGTAATAACTATACGATTACTACGAATACATTATCTTAGTGTGATGCTTCTGTCGAGGTATGGACTAATGATGTTAACCATTCGATCAAGTGGGAGAATGTTAGAATTATTAGATGATCAAATGGTTAAAATGTTAATTACATTAATACAAGGTTGACGCATTAATTAATTTCGGGATTAATGAAAATTAAAAGGTAATTAATCAATTATGCCCGTGATTGGGGGGGCTCAATTACTCTAACTATGGTTTGGTCCCATGGTCAAAGGCGACACATTATAAATACGGGGGCAGGCTCACATACGATCTGTTCATAGCATTAGTCACCTGCCTTACAAAATTACTCTGAAACCAATCTAGAGGTGTTGCTAATTGACGTGGAGATCCAGTATAATAGATACTTATGTACCTATAAATGATTTTTGGAAAAAAATAAAGAGCAAACTACGAGGCAGCTGCAGTTCAAATTTGACCCGCTTC
>NW_025231496.1:0-1928 GCF_018294505.1 Triticum aestivum | reverse complement strand
GGGCTTGACCGTTCCTAGCTAGTTGTTGAATCTTGGAAAACTTTTGATGTTTCTCTGATTAAATAGATACTTATGTACCTATAAATGATTTTTGGAAAAAATAAAGAGCAAACTACGAGGCAGCTGCAGTTCAAATTTGACCCGCTTCCAACTGAATCGGCAGAAATTTATCTTTCACAAGAGGTGGATCAAAACTTTTTACACCCAATCATTTGGTCAATTGTGCATCAAATATGGCCTAGTATTTTAGAAAAATGGTTTGGTCCAATTTTGCAACAAATATATGGTAGGTCCTTCACAAAAAAACTCGTTTCGGGCACTCGAAAAATGGAAAATGAAATTTCCGTGCAAAGAAAATAAAAACTCCCTTAGGCAACATTGTTTGGAATTCCAAGATGCACCCTTTGGCACAATATGAGATCATTTGAACAAACTATGCCATGAATGTGGCCGTAAGATTGATCATTTGGATTGAAAGCCATGAATCTTCACGCATGATATCTCAATTCTGGGAACACTTTTTAAAAATAATTGCCGTATTACAAGTTTATTATTTTTTCTGGCAACTTGATCACATATAATGACACAATGCGAAGGTTTTCTAATATTTTGATTTTTTTTTGAATTTTTTATGCCCGTTTCAAAATGCGGTCAAAACGGCGGGCTTGACCGTTCCTAGCTAGTGGTTGAATCTTGGAAAACTTTTGATGTTTCTCTGATTAAATAGATACTTATGTACCTATAAATGATTTTTGGAAAAAATAAAGAGCAAACTACGAGGCAGCTGCAGTTCAAATTTGACCCGCTTCCAATTGAATCGGCAGAAATTTGTCTTTTTCACAAGAGGTGGATCAAAAATTTTTACACCCAACCATTTGGTCAATTGTGCATTAAATATGGCCTAAAGTTTTAGAAAAAAGATTTGGTCCAATTTTGCAACAAATATATGGTAGGTCATTCACAAAAAAAACTCATTTCGGGCACTCGAAAAATGGAAAATGAAATTTCCGTGCAAAGAAAATGAAAACTCCCTTAGGCAACATTGTTTGGAATTCGAAGAAGCACCCTTGTGCACAATATGAGATCATTTGAACAAACTATTCCATGAATGTGGCCATAAGATTGATCATTTGGCTTGAAGCCATGAATCTTCACGCATGTAGCTCATTTGTTAGAACACTTTTTTAAAATAATTGCCGTATTACATGTTTATTATTTTTTCTCGCAACTTGGTCACATATAATGACACAATGCGAGGGTTTTCCAATTTTTTGATTTTTTTGAATTTTTTATGACCGTTTCAAAATGCGGTCAAAACGGCGGGCTTGACCGTTCCTAGCTAGTGGTTGAATCTTGGAAACTTTTGATGTTTCTCAGATTAAATAGATACTTATGTACCTATAAATGATTTTTGGAAAAAATAAAGAGAAAAACTACGAGGCAGCTGCAGTTCAAATTTGACCCGCTTCCAACTGAATCGGCAGAAATTTGTCTTTTTCACGAGAGGTGGATCAAAACTGTTTACACCCAACCATTTGGTCAATTGTGCATTAAATATGGCCTAGTATTTTATAAAAATGATTTGGTCCAATTTGGCAACAAATATATGGTAGGTCCTTCACAAAAAAACTCATTTCGGGCACTCGAAAAATGGAAAATGTAATTTTCGTGCAAAGAAAATGAAAACTCCCTTAGGCAACATTGTTTGGAATTCCAAGATGCACCCTGTGCACAATATGAGATCATTTGAACAAACTATGCCATGAATGTGGCCATAAGATTGATCATTTGGCTTGAAAGCAATGAATCTTCACGCGTGAGAGCTCATTTCTGAGAACACTTTTTAAAAATAATTACCGTATTACAAGTTTATTATTTTTTCTGGCAACTTGGTCACATATAATGACACAATGCGAAGGTTTTCCAAT
>NW_025231495.1:0-11271 GCF_018294505.1 Triticum aestivum | reverse complement strand
GCCAAGGAGGTGGGAGGACGTCCCAAGGCAGCCTAAAACTAAATCTAGGTCGTACAAGGCCAATGGGCCCAAGTGGAGGTGATGTAACACCTTTGGACTTGTAGTTTGACTCGGATTCTGCTGCAGCATTAGATTGTTTCGTCCACAACTCAACGCTCCGGACGAATTTGAAGGTGATTCCAATTGGGTTGGAAAGTGCACGAAATCTAGTTTCCAACAAAAAAAGAATCACCCAATTCGGAGTCCGTATGAAAAACTTGTGTGCGTTTTGAGTCAGGTATGTCTGTGCAGTCCGAATCTGAATCCAGAACGTGAGAGACTTGGACTCTATCTTCTCTTGGGCCAAAAGTGACGTGAGAGAACTTTTTGGACAGCAAATAAACATCTCTTTCTTCCTTATCTTCATATGTGGATTGTACAAATGTCCCATACACCTGCAATTAGACAAAACACAAAAGTGTGTGAAGTATTTTTGTTCTGGATAACATAAATAGATTATTGAATAGTTTGCACTAGAAATCACCTAAAAAATATGCATATATGCTATATTTTTGGTCATATCCAAAATAGTCATGTCCTCATCATAACTAGATCTCAACTATTATTATGACAATGAATGGTGGGTAGCACGTGGTAGAAATTGATGGATGGGTGGTGGACAGCGGAAGAGATAATGATGCAGCGGTGGCGTGACTAATGTGAACAGAACTCGAAACTCTAAACGAACTAGACACTAAGACCAGCAACTCGACACGACGATGCAACCGATAATTCAACTATGCAAGCAATGAAAAGAAAATTGCAAAGGCTCAGACTGGCTTGGACCAAGGATGAATAGATCTAACTCTTTTTTGTGGCTTTTTCTTGGACAATAGGTAAGAAAATAAATCTAATCTAGGAAAACTGGAAATTCTCACTGAGCAACCTGAAAACTGATACCACTTGATAGAGGCGGGGTGTCCCGATCTTTCGATGAGATGATAACTATCGATTTGGTGAAGATGACTTTGACGATCCGACTACAAACGTGCACGACGTTGCGCCTTAGCAATCGCTAAACCAACTCCGAGAGGTTATTGACCACGCCGGAGCACAGTCAACCTGACCATGAAGGTCTATTCCTGCAAGCAATCGAAGAACAAGCAAGAATATGATAAAAGCAATCTGAATATTGCGAGTATATATGAAGTATTGATAAAGGTGGGGATCCGTAAGCGGTCTTGGTCTGGTCGTTGGACACAAACAAAGTACACGAAGTTGCAATGGCTAACTTTTAACTAAACAAATCCCAAGGAAAAGCTACTAGATGGATCTACTTATATAGGAGCAAGGGGTGGCGGCCAAGGAGGTGGGAGGACGTCCCAAGGCAGCCTAAAACTAAATCTAGGTCGTACAAGGCCAATGGGCCCAAGTGGAGGTGATGTAACACCTTTGGACTTGTAGTTTGACTCGGATTCTGCTGCAGCATCAGATTGTTTCGTCCACAACTCAACGCTCCGGACGAATTTGAAGGTGATTCCAATTGGGTTGGAAAGTGCACGAAATCCAGTTTCCAACAAAAAAAGAATCACTCAATTCGGTGATAGAGGCAAAGGTGTCCCGTCTTTCGATGAGATGATGGATATCGCTTTGGTGGCAGTCGACTTTGACGATCCGACTACGAACGTGCGAGGACGTCGCGCCTTAGCAATCGCTAAACCAACTCCGAGAGGTTATTGACCACGCCGAAGCACGATCAACCTGACCACGAGGGTCTGTTTCCTGCGAGCAAACGAAGAACAAGCAAGAAACTGAGATTGCAATCTGGATATTGCGAATATAAGATGAAAGCTTTATTGATCAAGGTGGGGTTCTGTGACGCCTTTGTCTGGTCGTTGAACACAAACGAAGTACGCGAAGTTGCAGCTATGGCGAACTTTTAATCTAAACAAAACCCAAAGTCTAAACGATGCCCTAAGGGCTGTATATATGGAGGAAGAGGGGGGAATTTCGTGGCCCTTGGTGGAGGTGATGAGGACATGACTACCTTGGATATGACCAAAAATATTGCATATATGCATATTTGTCAGGTGATTTCTAGTGCAAACTATTCAATAATCTATTTATGTTATCCAGAACAAAAATACTTCACACACTTTTGTGTTTTGTCTAATTGCAGGTGTATGGGACATTTGTACAATCCACATATGAAGATAAGGAAGAAAGAGATGTTTATTTGCTGTCCAAAAAGTTCTCTCACGTCACTTTTGGCCCAAGAGAAGATAGAGTCCAAGTCTCTCACGTTCTGGATTCAGATTCGGACTGCACAGACATACCTGACTCAAAACGCACACAAGTTTTTCATACGGACTCCGAATTGGGTGATTCTTTTTTTGTTGGAAACTAGATTTCGTGCACTTTCCAACCCAATTAGAATCACCTTCAAATTCGTCCGGAGCGTTTAGTTGTGGACGAAACAATCTGATGCTGCAGCAGAATCCGAGTCAAACTACAAGTCCAAAGGTGTTACATCACCTCCACTTGGGCCCATGAGCCTTGTACGACCTAGGGTTAGTTTTAGGCTGCCTTGGGACGTCCTCCCACCTCCTTGGCCGCCACCCCTTGCTCCTATATAAGTAGATCCATCTAGTAGCTTTTTCCTTGGGTTTTGTTTAGATTAAAAGTTCGCCATAGCTGCAACTTCGCGTACTTCGTTTGTGTTCAACGACCAGACAAAGGCGTCACAGAACCCCACCTTGATCAATAAAGCTTTCATCTTATATTCGCAATATCCAGATTGCAATCTCAGTTTCTTGCTTGTTCTTCGTTTGCTCGCAGGAAACAGACCCTCGTGGTCAGGTTGATCGTGCTCCGGCGTGGTCAATAACCTCTCGGAGTTGGTTTAGCGATTGCTAAGGCGCGACGTCCTCGCACGTTCGTAGTCGGATCGTCAAAGTCGACTGCCACCAAAGCGATATCCATCATCTCATAGAAAGACGGGACACCTTTGCCTCTATCAAGTGGTATCAGATTTCCAAGTTGCTCGTTGAGATTTTACAGTTTTTCGTAGTTTAGATCGAGTCCGTTCTTCATACCTATAGTCCACGAAAAAGCCACAAAAAATTAGGGTTAGTTCATCATATCCGAACTGATGAGGACATCAATACAATTGTTACACCCACAACCCCTGCTGCTATACATACTGGACCAATTACTAGAGCTCGTGCATGCCAACTAAATTACCAGGTACTTTCGTTTCTTGGTAATGATTCTAATGTTCATGAGAATATGATGCTGCCTAAATTGGATACATTTGTTTTGCTTACAAATGAAGGGCCTAGCTTGGAGAAGGATAAACATTGGAGCAAGAACAAGCATGGAGATGATGGCATGCGCAAGGGGAACAAGAACGGAGTTACAAGTGATGATTTCAGGACTTTGAAGCCACCATAATGGGTGCATGAAGCCTTGGACGAAATATGCAAGATGCCACTTCATAAATTTCGTCCCGAGGCTATTTTAGGTGCTGCGTCACCTTATTATTGGGCCAGGCCCATGTAATTTCGAAATACATAAGTATAGGCTATTTTTAGAGTCCGTATGTGTGGGGAAACAAGAGATAGGGTTGATTTCGGACCCCTCCACCAAGGGCCACGAAATTCCCCCCTCTTCCTCCATATATACAGCTCTTAGGGCATCGTTTAGACTTTGGGTTTTGTTTAGATTAAAAGTTCGCCATAGCTGCAACTTCGCGTACTTCGTTTGTGTTCAACGACCAGACAAAGGCGTCACAGAACCCCACCTTGATCAATAAAGCTTTCATCTTATATTCGCAATATCCAGATTGCAATCTTAGTTTCTTGCTTGTTCTTCGTTTGCTCGCAGGAAACAGACCTTCGTGGTCAGGTTGATCGTGCTCCGGCGTGGTCAATAACCTCTCGGAGTTGGTTTAGCGATTGCTAAGGCGCGACGTCCTCGCACGTTCGTAGTCGGATCGTCAAAGTCGACTTCCACCAAAGCGAAATCCTCCATCTCATCGAAAGACGGGACACCTTTGCCTCTATCACACATTCAAGCTCAAAAGTCTTATTAAAATCAGGAAGTTGGAGTAAAGGAGCATGTGTCAACTTATCTTTCAATACCGTGAAGGCTTCTTCCTGTGCGGTACCCCAAAGAAAAGGCACATCTTTCTTTGTAAGCTCATTGAGAGGTGCAGCAATGGTGCTGAAATCTCTCACAAAACGCCTATAGAATCCAGCGAGGCCAAGAAAACTCCTCACTTGTGTGACCGTTTTGGGCTGCGGCCAACTCTCAATAGCTTCAATCTTGGCTTTATCAACTTCAATTCCCTGTGGAGTAACAACATAGCCAAGAAAAGATACTCGGTCGGTGCAAAAGGTGCACTTCCCAAGGTTACCAAACAAACGTGCATCACGTAGAGCAATAAAAACAGCACGTAAATGTTCCAAATGTTCCTCCAAAGATCTGCTATAAATCAATATGTCATCAAAGTAAACTACCACAAATCGTCCAATGAAAGCACGTAAAACTTCGTTCATTAGTCTCATGAAAGTACTAGGTGCATTAGTTAACCCAAAAGCCATGACTAACCACTCATATAATCCAAACTTAGTTTTAAATGCTGTTTTCCATTCATCTCCCAATTTCATACGAATTTGATGGTAGCCACTACGCAAATCAACTTTGGAGAATATTGTAGAGCCACTCAATTCATCAAGCATATCATCTAGCCTAGGAATAGGATGACGATAACGAATAGTAATATTATTAATGCCTCTACAATCAACACACATACGTGATGTACCATCCTTTTTCGGTACTAGAATAATAGGAACAGCACAAGGACTAAGGGATTCGCGTATATAACCTTTGTCGAGAAGCTCTTGTACTTGACGCATAATCTCCTTCGTCTCCTCTGGATTGGTACGGTATGGTGCACGGTTTGGCAGTGAAGCACCGGGAATTCAGTCAATCTGATGCTCAATCCCTCGAATAGGCGGTAATCCCGGTGGCACGTCTTGTGGAAAAACGTCAGCGAACTCCTGCAAAATGTTAGTGACAGCAGGAGGCAAAGAGGAAGGCACGTCCTCGAATGAAAATAATGCCTCTTTGCACACAAAAGCATAGCAAACAGATTTGCTGAAATCTAGCTCATCAATATCAGATTTGGTGGCAAATAAACATGCACTTTTCAATTTAATTTCAGAAGCAACACTAGATGGTTTATTATTAGGCTTCATTTGTTGCTCAAATTCTTTTGCCACAATCTGATTTTCACTCTTATTCTTCTCCTGTTGTGCTTTATTAGCTCTATTAATATCATCTTTCAAAATGGAATCAGGAGTCATAGGAAGCAAAGTAATATTTTTATCCTTATGAACAAGAGTATAGTGATTGTTTCTACCATGGTGTACAGAATTTTTATCAAATTGCCATGGTCTACCAAGTAATAAGGAACATGCTTGCATAGGTACCACATCACAATCAACATAATCAGCATATGTAGATGATGAGGACATGACTACCTTGGATATGACCAAAAATATTGCATATATGCATATTTGTCAGGTGATTTCTAGTGCAAACTATTCAATAATCTATTTATGTTATCCAGAACAAAAATACTTCACACACTTTTGTGTTTTGTCTAATTGCAGGTGTATGGGACATTTGTACAATCCACATATGAAGATAAGGAAGAAAGAGATGTTTATTTGCTGTCCAAAAAGTTCTCTCACGTCACTTTTGGCCCAAGAGAAGATAGAGTCCAAGTCTCTCACGTTCGGGTTTCAGATTCAGACTGCACAGACATACCTGACTCAAAACGCACACAAGTTCTTCATACGGACTCCGAATTGGGTGATTCTTTTTTTGTTGGAAACTAGATTTTGTGCACTTTCCAACCCAATTGGAATCACCTTCAAATTCGTCCGGAGCGTTGAGTTGTGGACGAAACAATCTGATGCTGCAGCAGAATCCGAGTCAAACTACAAGTCCAAAGGTGTTACATCACCTCCACTTGGGCCCATTGGCCTTGTACGACCTAGATTTAGTTTTAGGCTGCCTTGGGACGTCCTCCCACCTCCTTGGCCGCCACCCCTTGCTCCTATATAAGTAGATCCATCTAGTAGCTTTTCCTTGGGATTTGTTTAGTTAAAAGTTAGCCATTGCAACTTCGTGTACTTCGTTTGTGTCCAACGACCAGACCAAGACCGCTTCCGGATCCCCACCATTATCAATACCTCATATATATTTGCAATATTCAGATTGCTTTATCATATTCTTGCTCGTTCTTCGATTGCTTGCAGGAATAGACCTTCGTGGTCAGGCTGACCGTGCTTCCGGCGTCGTCAGTAACCTCAGGAGATTGGTTTAGCGATTGCTAAGGCGCAACGTCGTGCACGTTTGTAGTCGGATTGTCAAAGTCGTCTCCACCAAATCGATAGTTATCATCTCATCGAAAGATCGGGACCCTCGCCTCTATCAAGATGATGAGGACATGACTACCTTGGATATGACCAAAAATATTGCATATATGCATATTTGTCAGGTGATTTCTAGTGCAAACTATTCAATAATCTATTTATGTTATCCAGAACAAAAATACTTCACACATTTTTGTGTTTTGTCTAATTGCAGGTGTGTGGGACATTTGTACAATCCACATATGAAGATAAGGAAGAAAGAGATGTTTATTTGATGTCCAAAAAGTTCTCTCACGTCACATTTGGCCCAAGAGAAGATAGAGTCCAAGTCTCTCACGTTCTGGATTCAGATTCGGACTGCACAGACATACCTGACTCAAAACGCACACAAGTTTTTCATACTGACTCCGAATTGGGTGATTCTTTTTTTGTTGGAAACTAGATTTCGTGCACTTTCCAACCCAATTGGAATCACCTTCAAATTCGTCCGGAGCGTTGAGTTGTGGACGAAACAATCTGATGCTGCAGCAGAATCCGAGTCAAACTACAAGTCCAAAGGTGTTACATCACCTCCACTTGGGCCCATTGGCCTTGTACGACCTAGATTTAGTTTTAGGCTGCCTTGGGACGTCCTCCCACCTCCTTGGCCGCCACCCCTTGCTCCTATATAAGTAGATCCATCTAGTAGCTTTTCCTTGGGATTTGTTTAGTTAAAAGTTAGCCATTGCAACTTCGTGTACTTCGTTTATGTCCAACGACCAGACCAAGACCGCTTACTTCATCTATATTCGCAATATTCAGATTTCTTTATCATATTCTTGCTTGTTCTTCGATTGCTTGCAGGAATAGACCTTCGTGGTCAGGTTGATTGTGCTTCGGCGTGGTCAATAACCTCTCGGAGTTGGTTTAGCGATTGCTAAGGCGCAACGTCGTGCACGTTTGTAGTCGGATCGTCAAAGTCATCTTCACCAAATCGATAGTTATCATCTCATAGAAAGATCGGGACACCCCGCCTCTATCAGCTAATAAAGCAAAACAGGAGACGAATAAGAGTGAAAATCAGATTGTGGCAAAAGAATTTGAGCAACAAATGAAGCCTAATAATAAACCATCTAGTGTTGCTTCTGAAATTAAATTGAAAAGTGCATGTTTATTTGCCACCAAATCTGATATTGATGAGCTAGATTTCAGCAAATCTGTTTGCTATGCTTTTGTGTGCAAAGAGGCATTATTTTCATTCGAGGACGTGCCTTCCTCTTTGCCTCCTGCTGTCACTAACATTTTGCAGGAGTTCGCTGACGTCTTTCCACAAGACGTGCCACCGGGATTACCGCCTATTCGAGGGATTGAGCATCAGATTGACTTAATTCCCGGTGCTTCACTGCCAAACCGTGCACCATACCGTACCAATCCAGAAGAGACGAAGGAGATTATGCGTCAAGTACAAGAGCTTCTCGACAAAGGTTATATACGCGAATCCCTTAGTCCTTGTGTTGTTCCTATTATTCTAGTGCCGAAAAAGGATGGTACATCACGTATGTGTGTTGATTGTAGAGGCATTAATAATATTACTATTCGTTATCGTCATCCTATTCCTAGGCTAGATGATATGCTTGATGAATTGAGTGGCTCTACAATATTCTCCAAAGTTGATTTGCGTAGTGGATACCATCAAATTCGTATGAAATTGGGAGATGAATGGAAAACAGCATTCAAAACTAAGTTTGGATTATATGAGTGGTTAGTCATGCCTTTTGGGTTAACTAATGCACCTAGTACTTTCATGAGATTAATGAACGAAGTTTTACGTGCTTTGATTGGACGATTTGTGGTAGTTTACTTTGATGACATATTGATTTATAGCAGATCTTTGGAAGAACATTTGGAACATTTACGTGCTGTTTTTATTGCTCTACGTGATGCACGTTTGTTTGGTAACCTTGGGAAGTGCACCTTTTGCACCGACCGAGTATCTTTTCTTGGCTATGTTGTTACTCCACAGGGAATTGAAGTTGATAAAGCCAAGATTGAAGCTATTGAGAGTTGGCCGCAGCCCAGAACGGTCACACAAGTGAGGAGTTTTCTTGGCCTCGCTGGATTCTATAGGCGTTTTGTGAGAGATTTCAGCACCATTGCTGCACCTCTCAATGAGCTTACAAAGAAAGATGTGCCTTTTCTTTGGGGTACCGCACAGGAAGAAGCCTTCACGGTATTGAAAGATAAGTTGACACATGCTCCTTTACTCCAACTTCCTGATTTTAATAAGACTTTTGAGCTTGAATGTGATGCTAGTGGAATTGGATTAGGAGGTGTGTTATTACAAGATGGCAAACCTGTTGCTTACTTTTCTGAAAAATTGAGTGGGCCTAGTCTGAATTATTCTACTTATGATAAAGAATTATATGCTCTTGTTCGGACTTTAGAAACATGGCAACATTATTTATGGCCCAAAGAATTTGTTATTCATTCTGATCATGAATCTTTGAAACATATTAAAAGTCAAGCTAAACTGAATCGTAGACATGCTAAATGGGTGGAATTCATTGAGACTTTCCCTTATGTCATTAAACACAAGAAGGGAAAAGAAAATGTTATTGCTGATGCATTGTCTCGTCGCTATGCTATGCTTTCACAACTTGACTTCAAAATATTTGGTTTGGAGACCATCAAAGATCAATATGTGCATGATGCTGATTTTAAAGATGTAATGCAGAATTGTAAAGAAGGAAGAATGTGGAACAAGTTTGTTGTTAACGATGGATTTGTGTTTCGTGCTAACAAGCTATGCATTCCAGCTAGCTCCATTCGTCTTTTGTTGTTGCAGGAGGCGCATGGAGGAGGATTAATGGGACACTTTGGCGTGAAGAAGACGGAGGACGTACTTGCTACACATTTCTTTTGGCCAAAGATGAGACGGGATGTTGAGCGTTTTATTGCTCGCTGCACTACATGTCAAAAAGCTAAGTCACGACTCAATCCTCATGGTTTATATATGCCTTTGCCTGTACCTAGTGTTCCTTGGGAGGATATATCCATGGACTTTGTTTTAGGTTTACCTCGAACAAAGAAGGGGAGGGATAGCATATTTGTTGTCGTGGATAGATTCTCGAAAATGGCACACTTTATACCATGTCATAAAAGCGATGATGCTGTTAATGTTGCTGATTTGTTCTTTCGTGAAATTATTCGCTTGCATGGTGTACTGATGAGGACATCAATACAATTGTTACACCCACAGCCCCTGCTGCTATACATACTGGACCAATTACTAGAGCTCGTGCACGCCAACTAAATTACCAGGTACTTTCGTTTCTTGGTAATGATTCTAATGTTCATGAGAATATGATGCTGCCTAAATTGGATACATTTGTTTTGCTTACAAATGAAGGGCCTAGCTTGGAGAAGGATGAACATTGGAGCAAGAACAAGCATGGAGATGATGGCATGCGCAAGGGGAACAAGAACGGAGTTACAAGTGATGATTTCAGGACTTTGAAGCCACCATAATGGGTGCATGAAGCCTTGGACGAAATATACAAGATGCCACTTCATAAATTTCGTCCCGAGGCTATTTTAGGTGCTGCGTCACCTTATTTTTGGGCCAGGCCCATGTAATTTCGAAATACATAAGTATAGGCTATTTTTAGAGTCCGTATGTGGGGGAAACAAGAGATAGGGTTGATTTCGGACCCCTCCACCAAGGGCCACGAAATTCCCCCCTCTTCCTCCATATGTACAGCCCTTAGGGCATCGTTTAGACTTTGGGTTTTGTTTAGATTAAAAGTTCGCCATAGCTGCAACTTCGCGTACTCCGTTTGTGTTCAACGACCAGACAAAGGCGTCACAGAACCCCACCTTGATCAATAAAGCTTTCATCTTATACTCGCAATATCCAGATTGCAATCTTAGTTTCTTGCTTGTTCTTCGTTTGCTCGCAGGAAACAGACCCTCGTGGTCAGGTTGATCGTGCTCCGGCGTGGTCAATAACCTCTCGGAGTTGGTTTAGCGATTGCTAAGGCGCGACGTCCTCGCACGTTCGTAGTCGGATCGTCAAAGTCGACTTCCACCAAAGCGATATCCATCATCTCATCGAAAGACGGGACACCTTTGCCCCTATCAGGAGGGGTCCGAAATCAACCCTATCTCTTGTTTCCCCACACATACGGACTCTAAAAATAGCCTATACTTATGTATTTCGAAATTACATGGGCCTGGCCCAATAATAAGGTGACGCAGCACCTAAAATAGCCTCGGGGCGAAATTTATGAAGTGGCATCTTGTATATTTCGTCCAAGGCTTCATGCACCCATTATGGTGGCTTCAAAGTCCTGAAATCATCACTTGTAACTCCGTTCTTGTTCCCCTTGCGCATGCCATCATCTCCATGCTTGTAAGCAAAACAAATGTATCCAATTTAGGCAGCATCATATTCTCATGAACATTAGAATCATTAGCAAGAAACGAAAGTACCTGGTAATTTAGTTGGCGTGCACGAGCTCTAGTAATTGGTCCAGTATGTATAGCAGCAGGGGCTGTGGGTGTAACAATTGTATTGATGTCCTCATCATCCTCCCCTTCTTGAAATGAAGTCGTCCTCGACGGAAGTTCATCTTCCTCACCCAAATAAGGCTTCAAATCTGCAATGTTAAAAGTGGGACTAACCCCAAAATCTGCAGGCAGCTCAAGTTTATATGCATTATCATTTATTTTCTCTAACACCTTAAAGGGACCATCAGCACGTGGCATTAACTTTGATTTGCGCAAATCAGGAAATCTATCCTTACGCAAATGTAACCAAACAAGATCTCCAGGTGCAAACACAACATGTTTTCTACCCTTATCTCCA
>NW_025231494.1:10293-11272 GCF_018294505.1 Triticum aestivum | reverse complement strand
AGACGAGAACTCATCAGTTAGACGGGCACTTCAATGTTTATTAAACTTATTTGAACTCCAGCCTATTTTTGCGTGTAGTATGCATCATTCAAAGCGACATCATCAATTTCCAACATGTTCTGACATCATTTGCTATTTTTCAGTCATTTACCGATTTGTTTAGGGAGCTAAATGACGGTGAAATTTAAAATCACTACAAAATGAACTCTGAAAATGTTGGAACTTGGCATGGTATCATCGTTTCGCCCGCATAGCATGTGCAAAAGAGTAGAGAGGGTCACGGCGAAAACTGGACGCGCCTCGTGTACAAGCTGGACAATCTCTTTCGGAGTATCAGGGTTTCGGACGAGAACTCATCTGTTACACGGGCACTTCAATGTTTTTTAAACTTATTTGAACTCCAACCTATTTTTGCATTCAGTATGCATCATTCAAAGAGACGTCATCAATTTGCAACACGTTCTGAAATCATTTGCTGTTTTTCAGTCATTTACCTATTTGTTTAGGGAGCTAAATGACGGTGAAATTGAAAGTCACTACAAAATGAACTCTGAAAATGTTGGAACTTGGCATGGTATCATCGTTTCTCCCGCATAGCATGTGCAAAAGAGTAGAGAGGGTCACGGCGATAATTGGACGCACCTCGTGTACAAACTGGACAATCTCTTTCGGAGTATTAGGGTTTCGGACGAGAACTCATCTGCTACACGGGCACTTCAATGTTTTTTAAACTTTATTTGAACTCCAGCCTATTTTTGCGTTCTGTATGCATCATTCAAAGCGACGTCATCAATTTCCAACACGTTCTGACATCATTTGCTATTTTTCAGTCATTTACCGATTTGTTTAGGGAGCTAAATGACGGTGAAATTGAAAATCACTACAAAATGAACTCTGAAAATGTTGGAACTTGGCATGGTATCATCATTTCGCCCGCATAGCATGTGCAATAGAGTTGAGAGGGTCACGGCGAAAACTG
>NW_025231494.1:8465-9948 GCF_018294505.1 Triticum aestivum | reverse complement strand
TATTAGGGTTTCGGACGAGAACTCATCTGTTACACGGGCACTTCAATGTTTTTTAAACTTTATTTGAACTCCAGACTATTTTTGCGTTTAGTATGCATCATTCAAAGCAACGTCTTCAATTTCCAGCATGTTCTGACATCATTCGCTATTTTTCAGTCATTTACCGATTTGTTTAGGGAGCTAAATGACGGTGAAATTGAAAATCACTACAAAATGAACTCTGAAAATGTTGGAACTTGGCATGGTATCATCATTTCGCCCGCATAGCATGTGCAATAGAGTTGAGAGGGTCACGGCAAAAACTGGACGCACCTGGTGTACAAACTGGACAATCTCTTTCGGAGTATCAGGGTTTCGGACGAGAACTCATCTGTTACACGGGCACTTCAATGTTTTTTAAACTTATTTGAACTCCAGCCTATTTTTGCGTTCAGTATGCATCATTCAAAGTGACGTCATCAATTTCCAACACGTTCTGACATCATTTGCTGTTTTTCAGTCATTTACCGATTTGTTTAGGGAGCTAAATGACGGTGAAATTGAAAATCACTACAAAATGAACTCTGAAAAGTTTGGAACTTGGCATGGTATCATCGTTTCGCCCGCATAGCATGGGCAAAAGAGTAGAGAGGGTCACGGCGAAAACTGGACGCACCTCGTGTACAAACTGGACAATCTCTTTCAAAGTATTAGGGTTTCGGACGAGAACTCATCTGTTACACGGGCACTTCAATGTTTTTTAAACTTATTTGAACTCCAGCCTATTTTTGCATTCAGTATGCATCATTCCGAGCGACGTCATCAATTTCCAACACGTTCTGACATCATTTGCTGTTTTTCAGTCATTTACGGATTTGTTTAGGGAGCTAAATGCAGGTGAAATTGAAAATCACTACAAAATGAACTCTGAAACTGTTGGAACTTGGCATGGTATCATCATTTCGCCCGCATAGCATGTGCAAAAGAGTAGAGAGGGTCACGGCGAAAACTGGACGCACCTCGTGTACAAACTGGACAATCTCTTTCGGAGTATCAGGGTTTCAGACGAGAACTCATCAGTTAGACGGGCACTTCAATGTTTATTAAACTTATTTGAACTCCAGCCTATTTTTGCGTGTAGTATGCATCATTCAAAGCGACATCATCAATTTCCAACATGTTCTGACATCATTTGCTATTTTTCAGTCATTTACCGATTTGTTTAGGGAGCTAAATGACGGTGAAATTTAAAATCACTACAAAATGAACTCTGAAAATGTTGGAACTTGGCATGGTATCATCGTTTCGCCCGCATAGCATGTGCAAAAGAGTAGAGAGGGTCACGGCGAAAACTGGACGCGCCTCGTGTACAAGCTGGACAATCTCTTTCGGAGTATCAGGGTTTCGGACGAGAACTCATCTGTTACACGGGCACTTCAATGTTTTTTAAACTTATTTGAACTCCAACCTATTTTTGCATTCAGTATGCATCATTCAAAGAGAC
>NW_025231494.1:8196-8455 GCF_018294505.1 Triticum aestivum | reverse complement strand
GCACTTCAATGTTTTTTAAACTTATTTGAACTCCAGCCTATTTTTGCGTTCAGTATGCATCATTCAAAGTGACGTCATCAATTTCCAACATGTTCTGACATCATTTGCTGTTTTTCAGTCATTTACCGATTTGTTTAGAGAGCTAAATGACGGTCAAATTAAAAATCACTACAAAATGAACTCTGAAAATGTTGGAACTTGGCATGGTATCATCATTTCGCCTGCATAGCATGTGCAAAAGAGTAGAGAGGGTCACGGC
>NW_025231494.1:7591-8186 GCF_018294505.1 Triticum aestivum | reverse complement strand
CTCGTGTACAAACTGGACAATCTTTTTCGGAGTATCAGGGTTTCGGACTAGAACTCATCTATTACACGGGCACATCAATGTTTTTTAAACTTATTTGAACTCCAGCCTATTTTTGCGTTCAGTGTGCATCATTCAAAGCGACGTCATCAATTTCCAACATGTTCTGACATCACTTGCTCTTTTTCAGTCATTTACCGATTTGTTTAGGGAGCTAAATGACGGTGAAATTGAAAATCACTACAAAATGAACTCTGAAAATGTTGGAACATGGCATGGTATCATCATTTTGCCCGCATAGCATGTGCAAAAGAGTAGAGAGGGTCACGGCGAAAACTGGACGCACCTCGTGTACAAACTGGACAATCTCTTTGAGTATCAGGGTTTCGGACGAGAACTCATCTGTTACACGGGCACTTCAATGTTTTTTAAACTTATTTGAACTCCAGCCTATTTTTGCGTTCAGTATGCATCATTCAAAGCGACGTCATCAATTTCCAACACGTTCTGACATATTGCTGTTTTTCAGTCATTTACCGATTTGTTTAGAGAGCTAAATGACGGTGAAATTTAAAATCACTACAAAATGAACTCTGAA
>NW_025231494.1:7018-7581 GCF_018294505.1 Triticum aestivum | reverse complement strand
ATGGTATCATCATTTCGCCCGCATAGCATGTGCAAATGAGTAGAGAGGGTCACGGCGAAAACTGGACGCACCTCGTGTACAAACTGGACAATCTCTTTCAGAGTATTAGGGTTTCGGACGAGAACTCATCTGTTACACGGGCACTTCAATGTTTTTTGAACTTTATTTTAACTCCAGCCTATTTTTGCATTTAGTATGCATCATTCAAAGCGACGTCATCAATTTCCAACACGTTCTGACATCATTTGCTATTTTTCAGTCATTTACCGATTTGTTTAGGGAGCTAAGTGACGGTGAAATTGAAAATCACTACAAAATGAACTCTAAAAATGTTGGAACTTGGCATGGTATCATCATTTCGCCCGCATAGCATGTGCAATAGAGTTGAGAGGGTCACGGCGAAAACTGGACGCACCTGGTGTACAAACTGGACAATCTCTTTCGGAGTGTCAGGGTTTCGGACGAGAACTCATCTGTTACACGGGCACTTCAATGTTTTTTAAACTTATTTGAACTCCAGCCTATTTTTGCGTTCAGTATGCATCATTCAAAGTGACGTCATC
>NW_025231494.1:0-787 GCF_018294505.1 Triticum aestivum | reverse complement strand
ATCATCATTTCGCCCACATAGCATGTGTAAAAGAGTAGAGAGGGTCACGGCGAAAACTGGACGCACCTGGTGTACAAACTGGACAATCTCTTTCGGAGTATCAGGGTTTCGGACGATAACTCTTCTGATACACGGGCACTTCAATGTTTTTTAAACTTATTTGAACTCCAGCCTATATTTGCGTTCAGTATGCATCATTCAAAAAGACGTCATCAATTTCCAACACGTTCTGACATCATTTGCTGTTTTTCAGTCATTTACCGATTTGTTTAGGGAGCTAAATGATGGTGAAATTGAAAATCACTACAAAATGAACTCTGAAAATGTTGGAACTTGGCATGGTATCATCGTTTCGCCCGCATAGCATGTGCAAAAGAGTAGAGAGGGTCACGGCGAAAACTGGACGCACCTCGTGTACAAACTGGACAATCTCTTTCGGAGTATCAGGGTTTCAGACAAGAACTCATCAGTTACACGGGCACTTCAATGTTTATTAAACTTATTTGAACTCCAGCCTATTTTTGCGCTCAGTATGCATCATTCAAAGCGGCGTCATCAATTTCCAACACGTTCTGGCATCATTTGCTATTTTTCAGTCATTTACCGATTTGTTTAGGGAGCTAAATGACGGTGAAATTTAAAATCACTACAAGATGAACTCTGAAAATGTTGGAACTTGGCATGGTATCATCGTTTCGCCCGCATAGGATGTGCAAAAGAGTAGAGAGGGTCACGGCGAAAACTGGACGCACCTCGTGTACAAACTGGACAATCTCTTTCGGAGTAT
>NW_025231493.1:0-11272 GCF_018294505.1 Triticum aestivum | reverse complement strand
GGTAACGAGATTGAACGAGGTATTGGGATACCGACGATCGAATCTCGGGCAAGTAACATATCGATAGACAAAGGGAATAGTGTACGGGATTGATTAAATCCTCGACATCGTGGTTCATCCGATGAGATCATCGTGGAGCATGTGGGAGCCAACATGGGTATCCAGATCCCGCTGTTGGTTATTGACCGGAGAGTCGTCTCGGTCATGTCTGCTTGTCTCCCGAACCCGTAGGGTCTACACACTTAAGGTTCGGTGACGCTAGGGTTATGAAGATATGTATATGCAGAAACCCTAATGTTGTTCGGAGTCCCGGATGAGATCCCGGACGTCACGAGGAGTTCCGGAATGGTCCGGAGGTAAAGAATTATATATAGGAAGTGCTATTTCGGGCATCGGGACAAGTTTCGGGGTTATCGGTATTGTACCGGGACCACCGGAAGGGTCCCGGTGGTCCACCGGGTGGGGCCACCTGTCCCGGGGGGCCACATGGGCTGTAGGGGGTGCGCCTTGGCCTAGATGGGCCAAGGGCACCAGCCCCTATAGGCCCATGCGCCTAGGGTTTCCACCATGGAAGAGTCCATGTGGTGGAAGGCACCCCTAGGTGCCTTTGGGGGAAGGGAAACCTCCCCTTGGCCGCCGCCCCCCTAGTAGATGCCATCTACTAGGGCCGGCGCCCCCCTGGCACCCCTATATATAGTGGGGGGAGAGGAGGGATTTTACACCAGCCACTGGCGCCTCCACCTCCCCCCGTTACGTCTCTCCCTCGTAGTCTCGGCGAAGCCCTGCTGCTGTGACGCCCTGCATCCACCACCACGCCGTCGTGCTGCTGGATCTTCATCAACCTCTCCTTTCCCCTTGCTGGATCAAGAAGGAGGAGACGTCTCCCGTCCCGTACGTGTGTTGAACGCGGAGGTGCCGTCCGTTCGGCGCTGGTCATCGGTGATTTGGATCACGTCGAGTACGACTACATCATCACCGTTCTTTTGAACGCTTCCGCTCGCGATCTACAAAGGTATGTAGATGCATCCAATGACGCGTTGCTAGATGAACTCCTAGATGATCTTGGTGAAACGAGTAGGAAAATTTTTGTTTTCTGCAACATTCCCCAACAGTGGTATCAGAGCTAGGTCTATGCGTAGTTCTTCTTGCGCGAGTAGAACACAATTTGTTGTGGGCGTAGATTTGTCAACTATCTTGCCGTTACTAGTCTTTTCTTGCTTCAGCGGTATTGTGGGATGAAGCGGCCCGGACCAACCTTACACGTACGCTTACGTGAGACCGGTTCCACCGACTAACATGCACTAGTTGCATAAGGTGGCTGGCGGGTGTCTGTCTCTCCTACTTTAGTTGGAGCGGAATCGATGAACAGGGTCCTTATGAAGGGTAAATAGAAGTTGACAAATCACGTTGTGGCTTTAACGTAGGTAAGAAAACGTTCTTGCTAGAACCCTAATTCAGCCACGTAAAACTTGCAACAACAATTAGAGGACGTCTAACTTGTTTTTGCAGCAAGTGGTTTGTGATATGATATGGCCAAAGTTGTGATGAATGATGAATGATCTATATGTGATGTATGAGATGTTCATGCTATTGTAATAGGATTCACAACTTGCATGTCGATGAGTATGGCAACCGGCAGGAGCCATAGGAGTTGTCTTTATTCTTTTATATGACCTGCGTGTCATCGAGAAACGCCATGTAAATTACTTTACTTTATTGCTAAACGCGTTAGCCATAGTAGTAGAAGTAATAGTTGGCGAGCAACTTCATGGAGACACGATGATGGAGATCATGGTGTCAAGCCGGTGACAAGATGATCATGGAGCCCCAAGATGGAGATCAAAGGAGCTATGTGATATTGGCCATATCATGTCACGTTTATTATTTGATTGCATGTGATGTTTATCATGTTTTGCATCTTGTTTACTTAGAACGACGGTAGTAAATAAGATGATCCCTCACAATAATTTCAAGAAGTGTTCCCCCTAACTGTGCACCGTTGCGACAGTTCGCTGTTTCAAAACACCACGTGATGATCGGGTGTTTTATTCAGACGTTCACATACAACGGGTGTAAGACAGATTTACACATGCAAACACTTAGGTTGACTTGACGAGCCTAGCATGTACAGACATGGCCTCGGAACACAGAAGACCGAAAGGTCGAGCATGAGTCGTATAGAAGATACGATCAACATGAAGATGTTCACCGATGTTGACTAGTCCGTCTCACGTGATGATCAGACACGGTCTAGTTTAACTCGGATCATGTAATACTTAGATGACCAGAGGGATGTCTAATCTAAGTGGGAGTTCACTAATAATTTGATTAGTTGAACTTAATTATCATGAACTTAGTCTAAAATCTTTGCAATATGTCTTGTAGATCAAATGGCCAACGTAGTCCTCAACTTCAACGCGTTCCTAGAGAAAACTAAGCTGAAAGACGATGGCAGCAACTATACGGACTGGGTCCGGAACCTGAGGATCATCCTCATAGCTGCCAAGAAAGATTATGTCCTACAAGCACCGCTTGGTGACGCACCCGTTCTCCCTGCGGAACAAGACGTTATGAACGCTTGGCAGACACGTTTCGATGACTACTCCCTCGTTCAGTGCGGCATGCTTTACAGCCTAGAGCCGGGGCTCCAAAAGCGTTTTGAGAGACATGGAGCATATGAGATGTTCGAAGAGCTGAAAATGGTTTTCCAAGCTCATGCCCGGGTCGAGAGATATGAAGTCTCCGACAAATTCTTTAGCTGTAAGATGGAGGAAAACAGTTCTGTCAGTGAGCACATACTCACTATGTCTGGGTTGCATAACCGCTTGACTCAGCTGGGAGTTAATCTCCCGGATGATGCGGTCATTGACAGAATCCTCCAGTCGCTTCCACCAAGCTACAAGAGCTTTGTGATGAACTTCAATATGCAGGGGATGGAAAAGACCATTCCTGAAGTATTTGCTATGCTGAAATCAGCAGAGGTAGAAGTCAGGAAGGAACATCAAGTGTTGATGGTCAATAAAACCACTAAGTTCAAGAAAGGCAAGGGTAAAAAGAACTTCAAGAAGGACGGCAAGGAGGTTGCCGCGCCCGGCAAGCAAGCTGCCGGGAAGAAGCCAAAGAATGGACCCAAGCCCGAGACTGAGTGTTTTTATTGCAAGGGAAGCGGTCAATGGAAGCGGAACTGCCCTAAGTACTTAGCGGATAAGAAGGCCGGCAAAACAAAAGGTATATGTGATATACATGTAATTGATGTGTACCTTACTAGTGCCCGTAGTAGCTCCTGGGTATTTGATACCGGTGCAGTTGCTCACATTTGTAACTCAAAGCAGGGGCTGCGGAATAAGCGGAAACTGGCAAAGGACGAGGTGATGATGCGCGTCGGGAATGGTTCCAAGGTCAATGTGATCGCCGTCGGCATGCTACCTCCGCATCTCCCTTCGGGATTAGTTTTAAACCTTGATAATTGTTATTTAGTGCCAGCTTTGAGCATGAACATTGTATCGGGATCTCGTTTAATTCGAGATGGCTGCTCTTTTAAATCTGATAATAATGGTTGTTCCATTTTTATGAGAGATATGTTTTATGGTCATGCTCCTATGGTGAATGGTTTATTCTTTATGAATCTCAAACGTGATGCTACACATGTTCATAATGTGAGTGCCAAAAGAAGTAAGGTTGATAATGATAGTCCCACATACCTGTGGCACTGCCGCCTTGGTCACATAGGTGTCAAACGCATGAAGAAGCTCCATGCTGATGGACTTTTAGAGTCTCTTGATTATGAATCATTTGACACATGCGAACCATGCCTTATGGGTAAAATGACCAAGACTCCGTTCTCAGGAACAATGGAGCGAGCAACCGACTTATTGGAAATCATACATACTGATGTGTGCGGTCCAATGAGTGTTGAGGCTCACGGTGGCTATCATTATGTTCTCACCCTCACTGATGATTTAAGTAGGTATGGGTATATCTACTTAATGAAACACAAGTCTGAAACCTTTGAAAAGTTCAAGGAATTTCAGAGTGAGGTTGAAAATCAACGTGACAGGAAAATCAAGTTTCTACGATCAGATCGTGGAGGAGAATACTTGAGTCACGAGTTTGGGGCACACTTAAGAAAATGTGGAATAGTTTCACAACTCACGCCGCCTAGAACACCTCAGCGTAATGGTGTGTCCGAACGTCGTAATCGCACTCTGTTAGATATGGTGCGATCTATGATGTCTCTTACCGATTTACCGCTTTCTTTTTGGGGCTATGCTTTAGAGACTGCCGCATTCACTTTAAATAGGGCTCCGTCGAAATCCGTTGAGACGACACCGTATGAATTATGGTTTGGGAAGAAACCTAAGCTGTCATTTCTAAAAGTTTGGGGATGCGATGCTTATGTCAAGAAACTTCAACCTGAAAAGCTCGAACCCAAATCGGAAAAATGCGTCTTCATAGGATACCCAAAAGAAACTATTGGGTACACCTTCTACCTCAGATCCGAAGGCAAGATCTTTGTTGCCAAGAATGGGTCCTTTCTGGAGAAAGAGTTTCTCTCGAAAGAAGTAAGTGGGAGGAAAGTAGAGCTTGATGAAGTATTACCTCTTGAACCGGAAAATGGCGCAACTCAAGAAAATGTTCCTGAGGTGCCTGCACCAACTAGAGAGGAAGTTAATGACAATGATCAAGATACTTCTGATCAAGCCCCTACTGAAATTCGAAGGTCCACAAGGACACGTTCCGCACCAGAGTGGTACGGCAACCCTGTCTTGGAAATCATGCTGTTAGACAACGGTGAACCTTCGAACTATGAAGAAGCAATGGCGGGCCCGGATTCCGACAAATGGCTGGAAGCCATGAAATCCGAGATAGGATCCATGTATGAAAACAAAGTATGGACTTTGACTGACTTGCCCGTTGAGCGGCGAGCCATAGAAAATAAATGGATCTTTAAGAAGAAGACAGACGCGGATGGTAATGTGACCATCTATAAAGCTCGGCTTGTCGCTAAGGGTTATCGACAAGTTCAAGGGGTTGACTACGATGAGACTTTCTCGCCGGTAGCGAAGCTGAAGTCCGTCCGAATCATGTTAGCAATTGCCGCATTCTATGATTACGAAATATGGCAAATGGACGTCAAAACGGCATTCCTTAATTGTTTCCTTAAGGAAGAATTGTATATGATGCAGCCGGAAGGTTTTGTCGATCCTAAGAATGCTGACAAAGTGTGCAAGCTCCAACGCTCGATTTATGGGCTGGTGCAAGCATCTCGGAGTTGGAACATTCGCTTTGATGAGATGATCAAAGCGTTTGGGTTTACACAGACTTATGGAGAAGCCTGCGTTTACAAGAAAGTGAGTGGGAGCTCTGTAGCATTTCTCATATTATATGTAGATGACATACTTTTGATGGGAAATGATATAGAACTCTTGGACATCATCAAGGCCTACTTGAATAAAAGTTTTTCAATGAAGGACCTTGGAGAAGCTGCTTATATATTAGGCATCAAAATCTATAGAGATAGATCAAGACGCCTCATAGGTCTTTCACAAAGCACATACCTTGATAAGATATTGAAGAAGTTCAATATGGATTAATCCAAGAAGGGGTTCTTGCCTGTGTTACAAGGTGTAAAATTGAGCTCAGCTCAATGTCCGACCACGGCAGAAGATATAGAAGAGATGAGCGTCATCCCCTATGCCTCAGCCATAGGTTCTATTATGTATGCCATGCTGTGTACCAGACCTGATGTTAACCTTGCCGTCAGTTTGGTAGGAAGGTACCAAAGTAATCCCGGCAAGGAACACTGGACAGCGGTCAAGAATATCCTGAAGTACCTGAAAAGGACTAAGGAAATGTTTCTCGTTTATGGAGGTGACGAAGAGCTCGTCGTAAAGGGTTACGTCGACGCTAGCTTCGACACAGATCTGGATGACTCTAAGTCACAAACCGGATACGTGTATATTTTGAATGGTGGGGCAGTAAGCTGGTGCAGTTGCAAGCAAAGCGTCGTGGCGGGATCTACATGTGAGGCGGAGTACATGGCAGCCTCGGAGGCAGCACATGAAGCAATATGGGTGAAGGAGTTCATCACCGACCTAGGAGTCATACCCAATGCGTCGGGGCCGATCAAGCTCTTCTGTGACAACACTGGAGCTATTGCACTTGCCAAGGAGCCCAGGTTTCACAAGAAGACAAGGCACATCAAGCGTCGCTTCAACTCCATTCGTGAAAATGTTCAAGATGGAGACATAGAGATTTGTAAAGTACATACGGACCTGAATGTAGCAGATCCGTTGACTAAACCTCTCCCTAGAGCAAAACATGATCAACACCAGAATTCCATGGGTGTTCGATTCATCACAATGTAACTAGATTATTGACTCTAGTGCAAGTGGGAGACTGTTGGAAATATGCCCTAGAGGCAATAATAAAAGCATTATTATTATATTTCCTTGTTCATGATAATTGTCTTTATTCATGCTATAATTGTGTTATCCGGAAATCGTAATACATGTGTGAATAACAAACACCGACATGTCCCTAGTGAGCCTCTAGTTGACTAGCTCGTTGATCAACAGATAGTCATGGTTTCCTGACTATGGACACTGGATGTCATTGATAACGAGATCACATCATTGGGAGAATGATGTGATGGACAAGACCCAATCCTAAACATAGCACAAGATCGTATAGTTCGTTTGCTAGAGTTTTCCAATGTCAAGTATCTTTTCCTTAGACCATGAGATCGTGTAACTCCCGGATACCGTAGGAGTGCTTTGGGTATGCCAAACGTCACAACCCATATTTGCTTTGTCAAGCACACTTTACTTTGTCAAGCACACTACCCATATTTGCTTTCACATTAAACTTTAGTCATTCAAACTGCTCTCGGCTAGCTACCAAGCTTTCAACCTGCTCTCGGCTAGCTATCAAGGCCGGCGGTGGCGGCGCTGTTTGCATCGTTTCCTTCTTGAAGGCATCGCCGTGGAGAAGTTCAAGGCCACACTATGCTACCTCCGGGGGAAACCCTAGATCAGTAGATCAAATGACGGCGACTCTATGGTGTCCTTTCCCTCTTGGGGGCTTCATTCGTGAAGGTGTATATGGACCGAGGGACCAGTGGAAGGCTTTTTGGTGGAGCGGTGTTTCAGCTTACACATTGCTGGCGGCGGATCTCGGCGGCATGGCGCCGACGTCTGATGCACGGAGATGGACTTGCGCAGGGAGGTGGCGCTGTCTGGCATCGTGGTGGCATCGACGGCAGCTAGACCGGGCAAGATTGATGCAACAGTACAACACTGGAGATGGATTGGTGGCAGGTGGCTGCGGCGGCCTCATACCCGGCAGGCGTCCTGGTTGAGAAGTGCGCCGGACTGGTGGGTGCCCCATACCCGGCAGACGTCCTGGTTGGGACCTCGGGTCTTAGATGGTAGGTTTGGCTGTGAGGTCTGTGTATTAGGCTCAAAATATCAGCATCCCTTCATCAACTGTATAGGAGTAGCGACAGATGTTGCCTAGACGGTGGCTTTAGTCTTACTGTTGTATGACTTTGTAAGGTCTTGTGTGAATTTTTAATAAAAATGGCTGCATGCATCGTCCAAATGCAGAGGCCGGGGTCCTCCTCCTTTTCTAAAAAAATCCTAGGTGATTGCATGGGTGTACAGTATAGTAGAAAGTACACGGCTTTGTATGTGAGGGCCTTGGATTTTCTGATAGAAAGAAAGAAGGGAGGACATTGGCCTTTAGAAAATCAAAGGTTCGACAAATAATCGTTCATGTCTTGTGCTAAGTATAATAAGAAGGAAGAGATCATGTCTTATGGTGGTTACAATCATAAAATGTTGCCACCCACTGGGTAATATTGTTCATCTGCCTGGCACGCTCAACATTAAAAATTTCATCCGTTATTCTGCGTGAGATGCTGTTATGTTGTGCAAAAAATTTAAAATCCATTGAAAAGTTATCAAACAGTTACCATGCCTTGTGGAATAATCCAGTCAAAATAATAATAACATTGGAATGGCTTACGAATTGTAGCCACATGTGTCAATTTTGCCACCCGAACCTGCTAGCTTTAAAATAGTGTCAATTTTGTCACTGAACCTTGCTAGCTGTTAGGTAGCTGCCGCCCCCGTGACCAGAGAAACCCTCCATGTAGCCCTTGGAATGCCCACCAGCTTTCAAGTAAAAGGTGTATGAAACTGTGCCACGTTTTTTGTGAAAAGGGATCATCATCATCATCACATCATTAAAACGTCATATGGATCCCCGCCGGCCAGCCATCAAGGGTTTGGCTTGCGCCACCTCAGTGATCCGCGTCACCCTCTTCCTCTCCGGCATGCATGCCTCAGTTCTTCTTTTTCTTCTTTTTCTTCTTCTTCTAAGGTCAGCTCTATGTCTCTCTATATATACCAGGAAGAGACATCCATCCGCGTGCGGGGTGCGCGTGACTTAGGACTTCGGCGACGCGGAGAGGAGAGGAGATGCATGTTAGGCCGGCGGTGAGAGGCAGAAGCGGAGAGGAGAGGAGAGAAATCCAAGGTGTTAGAGAAGCAGCCGGCCGGCGATGTGCGGCAGGAGGTCGGAGAGCAAGATGGTCGTCGCTCGTCCGCTGGCGGTGAGTGCGGCCCAGACGGCTTTGCTTTGCGGTTGAGGCGTGGCATGGCGCTGATTAGATTAGGTTAGATTAGAGTGTCGGGGCGTTGCGGCCGGGATTAGTTGCCGAGGGAGGAGGAACGACGGCAGTCAAGCGGGAGGGCCTCTTTCAATCCAATCCACCTTGAGCAGCTGTGAGTTTTGGTTTCCAACCAATGTGGATGCGCTCATGGAAACAAACAAACAAAAAGAAAAGAAAAGACGGGATTTTGCGGAGGACGGACTGAGCTATCTAGCAATAGCTAGGCTGGCAATCAGCCAGAGAAGCATGCGCGTTTTGTTTTGGTTTGGTGCACCCGCAACGCAAACGCCGCTGCAATCCGTACAGAGGCGTGGCGGCTGTGCACGTGCGGTGACGCACGCGGGTGCAGGAGCGACCAATTTTGACGCATACTTTTATCTGCTCAAGGCGATCCACATCAACACTATGTATACCTGGCCATATCTCGGCCTGGGCCTAGCCAAGCCCGATGCAAAAAACCTAGGCCCGGGCCCGGCCCGGCCATCGGGCCTGTTTTCTGGACCCAAGCCCGGCCCGAACACGTAAAAGCCCGTCGGGCTTCGGGCCGGCCCGGCCCGACCTTTAGAAAAACGTGAAAACTATGTGCTCATCCGTCCAGTTATCACGTACCTATGTACAGAATCAGAAGAGATAATATAAACCAACTGTATCATAAGCTTCTATTCTATTCTATATATATACTCCATTCTTTCAAGAATCAAGTAATAATTTCTCTTACACCTTTTATAAATTGCGTTGTTGATGGTTCGTTGTTGGAACAATTTTTCTCAACTGTGGTGGTCTCCAAAATTAATAGGCCCAAGCTGTATATGTCTAACTTGATGGAGATGTTATCATACATAGTGTGAGTGCGCGTGTGCATGGTCACCGTGCCTGTACGTGGTCTAGGTAGTGCGTGAGTGGGTTTGTGTTCGTGCAAGTAGTGGGACACGATCTGGCCTCTGTGGTGTGATACGTCTCCAAAGTATCTATAATTTTTGATTGTTCCATACTATTATGTTACCTTTTTGGATGTTTATGGGCTTTATTTTACACATTTATATCATTTTTGGGACTAACCTACTAACCGGAGGCCCAACCCGTATTGCTGTTTTTGTTCCACCATGGCTCGCATTGTGTGTCATCTCCTCATAAGCCCTGCCACATCTCCATCATGGCTCTTTCTTTTTCATGTGCCATCATGCCTCGAAATCAAAAGGATACACATGACCGAGCATTAAGCCTGTCATATACTCGTATTGATACGATTAATGAAGTAGGAGTCTGAAAAATAGCAACATACAACATTGGTAACAAAAGGGTGACCAGGGTTGCAATCGTTTTATATGATGGTCGCGCACTAAGCAGCTCGGGTTACAACATGGATAATGAAGGGTTGGACATCTGGCGACAACATCCGTCACTACTTTTTGGAAGCGGTGACCATGATGAACAAAAGATGGAAAGCATGTTGGGTTCCTGATATATAATCAGTAGGTTATTCCCATAATTGTTACTCTTACTCATCTACCAGATGCTTACTTATTGCAATCATCTCAAGATTAACAAAATTCGGTTATTGACTTCTAAATGCATGGTTTCTGTTAGATTATAGGCATACATCTGTATATGGTAGATTATGATTTGTAATCATTTCCTGCCTTATCTCTAGAAAAGGCTTCTTGCCCACTAAGCCTTGTACTCTATATGAACTGCCCGAGAGGCTCAATACAACATCCATCATATTCCACCATTCTCCTCTCTATCTCTTCTAACATGGTATCAGCCGCAAATTCCTAGACCTAACCGCCGCACGCTTCCGCACCGCGCCACCCCTAGGAAGGTCGATCATCATGATCTCTTCCGTGGGGCGCGTGACCCATAGCAGGGTTCATCCGTTGATCCGTGAATGGCTGCCCTGGTGAGTTTTTCCGATCTCTTGATCGGTTTTCTCTCCGCCGGTTGCTTGCCCGGTATTTTCTTTTTTGGGCCATTGCACTGTGGCACGCGGTCCCGGCCACTACCCGAGGCCGTCCTCACGGCTGCACTGACCAGCACACCGCCATTGCACCGCCCCTTCGGGACGTAGTGCCACGGCTCACGGTCCATGCCGCCACCCCAAGGTCCTCTCGCCGTCATCCCGACCCGCGAGTTGCTATGCCATCACCATGATCTTGCGTGTACGTAGGAAATTTTTTGAAATTACTACGTTCCCCAACAGGTTCGCAACTGTAGATTACATGTCATGAATATAAATTGTAGTATGATTCTGGAACTAGTAGTTTTAATCATTTTATCACCCATTTGTGGGGGTACTAGTGCTAACTTTTACTAAGAATGCCATGAACTTATTTCTTAAATCTTGCAGGATTACTCAGATCGACGGGTGCGTTGGTGACCATCGCAGCCGGTGGGAGGAGCTCACCGCATCGCAGGAATGGCAGCTATGAGGCAAGGAGTGAGAGATTGGTGGTGAGCCTGCCCGGGCCGCTACTGCTGCCGGCAGTCCTCCAGGAGCTGCTGCCGGCAGTTTTCAGTGACCACCTCCCCGAGATGCTGCAGGAGGAAACGTCTCCAAACTCCTACTGCCAGCAGCACTGTTCCAAGATCCTGCTG
>NW_025231492.1:9862-11273 GCF_018294505.1 Triticum aestivum | reverse complement strand
CCCCCAGTGGATCGCCTTTTCAGTTTTAAAAAAAATAAAATAAAATGATGGAAATGTCAAAAAATAAAAGAAAATAAGTTTCCCATGTGATATGTGGTCTAGTTGTTGGGAAAATTTGCAAATGTCAATTTTGACTTTATTTGCAAAATCTCTCTGAAATTTGTAAAAATGGGCATAACTTTTGCATACTAACTCGGATGAAAAAGTTTTTTATATGAAAAATAATCTACTCAAAGAGCAATGTATTCTCAAGATAATAACACACAACAATTAGATGGAATAATATTGTCAGGCTTAGACACCTAGGCAGCGACAGATGAAGAGATATTTTAGTGTTTAATACTCAGCGAAAATGTCAGTTTTGCTAGGCTAATAGATCCCTTTGATCCCTATGGACTAGCGTGTGAAAGAATGTAAAATAGTTCCCCTTGCAGCATTCAGATACAATGATATTGTAACATTGAATGAGTGAAGTGCAACCACAGTTAGAGCAGTAACCGAACGAACAGTTATATCAGCCCACGAACAAACAAGGATTGGGTCGTGCATGTAAAGGATGTTGAGAAGACTGGTGCATTGTAGAAATATATAAATCCGATCAACTGACCCATAATTTAGCCAAACAGTATCAACAAGTAGGATATGAATGTTCTTTTCTTTCATTCCTTTTTGGGAGTAAAAACATGAGACTCAACAAAGTGATTGCAAAACTAGAGATGGTGCAAGTGATATTAGCATGCATAATTCACCAAAATAGACCTATCCTCCTTGTGCAGACAAAATTGCCTGTTCTTTTACTGCCATTAGATAGTACTCCGTAGTAGAAACCTGAAATCCACAATAAACAGCCCCTCGAAACACTAATCAAAATGAACGGCATCTACCCCGTGGCATCCAGCGAGATAGGTCCATAGAGCAAACGATTACGCTTCATATTTCACCTAATAATTTAAACAAGCTCTCCTAGGTGGCATTCCCCTCGCGGACGCGATCTAGACCAAGCAAGAAAAGAAAAAACGCGACGAATCTGCTAGGATCGAGGGTCAACTCTCCCCCGCGCCAGATCCAGCGAGATCTCATCTCACCCTAAAAGCCCCGACCCCGATCGGAACTGCTGGGGGGAAGCAGAGGAGGGAGGGACTTACTACTCGGGATTCATGGCGGGATCTGGGCGCTCCCGCGGCGTCCAATCTGGCTCGCGGGCAGGAGGACGGGGATCGAGATCGAGTCCTGGGCAGGCGGAGGCAGGCGGCCTCACGACTTGCCCGACTTCTTGGCGTCTCTTCTCTCTCTTCCCGTTAATCAATCAACAATGCGCTGGGAGAGGACCAGGCTCCAGCAGGCCAGCCCGATTTTAGACCAACTGGCCAGACGCGTGGAAACCCTTTTTTTTCTTCTCATTTTTCTCTGC
>NW_025231492.1:0-3392 GCF_018294505.1 Triticum aestivum | reverse complement strand
TTAGATTGAGTTTACTGGGCTTAATCATGCGGTCATAATGAATCCGTGTACGTTTTACGGGGTGCACGTAAGAAAGTTCTTGTTTGATTGTTTAATAGTAGTGGAGAAACAACGTCGCACGTGCCTCCCGTCTGTGGCCGCTGAAACGAACCGTGGGACTATCTCGTTCTACGATTAAACTAGTGATGATGATGCTTGCATATGGAAAGGTTAGGGCAACTCCAATGCTAGTAGCCTAGTATGCATCAAATCCGGTCCGAACCACGCGGTTCAAACACTTTTCACTAGTAGAAAACAGGGCTTTGGTCCAGGCCAGGTCAGACCATTAGTCCCGGTTCAGTCCAGAACCGGGACAAATGCCCCCATTGGTCCCGGTTCGTGAGCCCAGGGGGCGGCCGGGCCACGTGGGCCATTGGTCCCGGTTCATCTGGACCTTTTGGTCCCGGTTGGTGGGATGAACAGGGACCAGCATGGGCCTCGCTCCTGGCCCACAACCATTGGTCCCGGTTCGTGCCTCAAACCTGGACTAAAGATTAGACCTTTAGTCCCGGTTTGAGGCACGAACCGGGACTAATGGGGTTGAGACCTTTAGTCCCGGTTCTTGCCACGAACCGGTACTAAAGGTCCCATTTTCAAACTCTACCCCCCCCCCTTGTGGATCGCCTTTTCAGTTTTAAAAATAAATAAAAGAAAATGATGGAAATTTCAAAAAAAATAAAAGAAAATAAGTTTCCCATGTGATATATGGTCTAGTTGTTGGGAAAATTTGCAAATGTGAATTTTGACTTTATTTGCAAAATCTCTCTGAAATTTGTAAAAATGGGCATAACTTTTGCATACTAACTCGGATGAAAAAGTTTTTTATATGAAAAATCATCTACTCAAAGAGCAATGTATTCTCAAGATAATAACACACAACAATTAGATGGAATAATATTGTCAGGCTTAGACACCTAGGCAGCGATAGATGCAGAGATATTCTAGTGTTTAATACTCAGCCAAAATGTCAGTTTTGCTAGGCTAATAGATCCCTTTGATCCCTATGGACTAGCATGTGAAAGAATGTAAAATAGTTCCCCTTGCAGCATTCAGATACAATGATATTGTAACATTGAATGACTGAAGTGCAACCACAGCTAGAGCAGTAACCGAACGACCAATTATATCAGCCCACGAACAAACACGCATTGGGTCGTGCATGTAAAGGATGTTGAGCAGACTGGTGCATTCTAGAAATATGCAAATCCGATCAACTGACCCATAATTTAGCCAAACAGTATCAACAAGTAGGATATGAATGTTTTTTTCTTTCATTCCTTTTTGGGAGTAAAAACATGAGACTTAACAAAGTGATTGCGAAACTAGAGATGGTGCAAGTGATATTAGCATGCATAATTCACCAAAATAGACCTATCCTCCTTGTGCAGACAAAATTGCCTGTTCTTTTACTGCCATTAGATAGTACTCCGTAGTAGAAACCTGAAATCCACAATAAACAGCCCCTCGAAACACTAATCAAAATGAAGCGCATCTACCCCGCGGCATCCAGTGAGATAGTTCCATAGAGCAAACGGTTACGCTTCAAATTTCACCTAATAATTTAAACAAACTCTCCTAGGTGGCATTCCCCTCGCGGACGCGATCCAGACCAAGCAAGAAAAGAAAAAATGCGACGAATCTGCTGGGATCGAGGGTCAACTCTCCCCCGCGCCAGATCCAGCGAGATCTCATCTCACCCTAAAAGCCCCGACCCCGATCGGAACTGCTGGGGGGAAGCAAAGCAGGGAGGGACTTACTACTCGGGATTCATGGCGGGATCTGGGCGCTCCCGCGGTGTCCAATCTGGCTCGCGGGCAGGAGGACGGGGATCGAGATCGAGTCCTGGGCAGTCGGAGGCAGGCGGCCTCATGACTTGCCCGACTCCTTGGCGTCTCGTCTAGCTCTTCCCGTGAATCAATCAAGAATGCGCCGGGAGAGGACCAGGCTCCAGCAGGCCAGCCCGATTTTAGACCAACTGGCCAGACGCGTGGAAACCCTTTTTTTTCTTCTCATTTTTCTCTGCTTCTAGTAAGTGTGCACGTGCAACGCACGTATAATTATTGGTTGCATTTCAAGAAGATGCCAACATGTGGTAGATAAAAGGTTGCTTTGCATCTCGGGGCGTATAGCAAAGCTTGACAACGCATGAAACGATGAATGTTCATGTCTGGTACACACAGTCACAAACATACATAAAACTGGAGAGTATAAATCAACCCATACAACTCGTTATTTCATGCCTCCGTTTACTCTTTATATGCATCAAGATGCGATTGACATGTAAATGTTTAGTTCATTCTGCACGAAGTGTCAAAGCACTAAAAATCCAAAGCTAAAAATCCAAAGCACTAAAAAATGCGATCATGATTAGGTTCCTAATAAAACGTGATCGTGATTAGTTTCCTAAGAAGATGTGATGGTGATTAGTTTCCTAAGAAAACGCGATCATGATTATAGTTTCCTAATTGATCGGACATGGAGTTTCATATGGTGAAGCACGGTCAGTCAATGTAAGTTGTTAAGTGCATACAGAGAATGGATTAGGTTAAGGCTAGACGTTAGATTGAGTTTACTTGGCTTAATCATGCGGTCATAATGAATCCGTGTACGTTTTACGGGGTGCACGTAAGAAAGTTCTTGTTTGATTGTTTAATAGTAGTGAAGAAACAACGTCGCACGTGCCTCCTGTCGGTGGCCGCTGAAACGAACCGTGGGACTATCTCGTTCTACGATTAAACTAGTGATGATGATGCTTGCATATGGAAAGGTTAGGGCAACTCCAATGCTAGTAGCCTAGTATGCATCAAATCCGGTCCGAACCACGCGGTTCAAACACTTTTTTGTCACCTGACATGGTACATCAAACGTCCGCAGACCCATCCGGGTCAGAAAAATACATTGAACGGGGAGTAAAAGGGTTACATCAAACAACCAAGCTTTGGGGACTTGGAGAAGCGAGAGGATTTCCCTGGTAATGCTCGGTTTCGTCAATTCGAGCGCTGCCGGGAAGTTAAAGAACTATCCAACAAGTTTGCGATGATAATGCCTAGATCGTACCAAAACGCCCGCCATCGCTGCATCACATCACAACACTTGTGGATTTGGTATTCTTTCTTTAGCTTGACAGTCCTCACAATGATATCAACGTGCTTCAGCGATCTCAGTTGTTTGTAAAACTTTGCAATTTCCACCTGGTCCATAGGAGCAACCGCGGAACCAAGGTATCCATCAGATCCAGTTTGCAGGTGCGGAATCATGGGGCTCAGCGGGATTCAAAATCTTTCACATGGTGCTGGAGTGCAATCACATGTGTAGCTTCAAAGAGGTCTGATGAATGCACAAGTAGGGGGGGG
>NW_025231491.1:0-11277 GCF_018294505.1 Triticum aestivum | reverse complement strand
GTGCTGGAGGACATCCATCGGCATCACCGAGTAAATCGCCGACGCCGCCTGTCGATCCTTCCGGTGCTCGGCTCCCTCCTTCTTGAAGGCGTCGCCTCCTGGGTTGACCGCGTCCCATAGCTCGTTGGCGCGGAGACCACACTCCATGAGGGCCTTCCACACCCCGAAGTTCTCGCGATCAAATCGTGGGTACGACGAACTCGCCGGAGCAGCAAATACTTTAACCGCACCAGAGTACTCCGCCAGCTGCTTGTTCTTCTCGTCGTCCGCCATGATCCTCCGTTACTAGAAGATCAACCTTGCTCTAGATATGGCTGCTGCCGCGATATCCCCACAAATCCCTCTAAATGGCTCAACAATGAGCAAAACCCTCTAGAAATAATCTCTTCCACCAAAAAAATTTCCGCTATTTGCCGCGATTGCCCGCTATGGCGGCCGCTATAGCTGCTGGGAGAGGCCGCCACGAAATCATTTCTCCCGCGATTTTAATCTATGCAACTAATACAAACACAACTCAAAGGAGTCTATCCTAACATATCATCTAGCCGCGCCTCGACTAGCACCGAACACCAATAAGAACCACAACTGCAAATAGGCTTTCCTTGTCGATGCACTAACCATCCATGATTGCCAAAGAGGAGACGGCGAATGGGCAGCGGGACTCAGTCGGACCCGAAAAAGCCACGTCTTGATACTCCGGGAGCTATGTACATAGCGCGCGAGAAGATCCGCTTGGAGCAGCGGTTAGCACCAGAGAACTACAACACAAAGCCTTGAAACCAAGTCTTCAAACACGATGCTCCCAGCAGAGTAACGCCGCCGAGATGCCGCCATGCCGGTTCAACAAAGAACCAAGGCTTTCGCCCGAAGAAAATCCTAGCAAGGGGAAAGATGTCAACACATCATTACGACACCACCAAGGTGGGAAACGAGACCCACGGGCGCCGTCATCGCAAGCACCAGCCAAAGTTGTGCGGGATTTTCATCCAAATAGTCACCCATCTCCCGCCCAACCCAACGAAATATAGCCAAGCAGTTCATGAAGGGATACACCGCTATCATCTCAGCAACTCGTCATTCTGACCAAATCATTGCAGAACATCGATAACCCGAACCGAGGAGATGCCACCATCAACCACGTCCAGCCTTGACCGAGAACCTGTAGCTCCTCCTACCCAAACCTCCATCTTCAAGGCCGCCTGCTCCTACCCCAACAAGTATCATCAGGGCCTCCTGCTCTTGCCCCAACCTCCAACGCCATGGCCACGAGCAGTGGCTCGCCACACCACACCAGGCGGCTAGACACACCACTAGGCAACCAGACACATCCGTCGGCTAGCCGCACCACCAGGCGGCCATCAAAGCCACCCGGATCAGGAGGTCCCACATCCAGTACTCACCGCCGCCACAAGCTCCCTCCCCGTAGCCTCGGACACCACGCCGACGACGGCTGCGGCGGATGGCACTAACGCACCGCAGCCTCCGCCAGCAGCTGCTCGCAAGCAAGATCTTCAGTTTCAGTTCCCATCGCGTCCATCATCACCTTCAATGCTTGCACGTTCATTGCTATGGCACTAAGTTTTTTCTGCGAAAAGGCCTAAGGCCAGATATATTAAGTAAACCAGGTCTTTACAAACTCACCCATACAAAAAAAAATTGCATATAAACTCTAGGGGATCCAAATTCTTCATCCTGCATCCACCTGCAGGGCGCCGTGAGGTAGCTCGATGCCGCCTCTAGGCCTCTTCCTCGACTGAGCAACCATTTTTTGAACCCAGGAGCTTATAGAAGCAGCGGCCAGGAAGTCATTGATGTAGACAAGGAGATGCCAGCGGCCATGATCTGTGAAGAAAATCGTCGACCATGGGAAGAAAATGCCGAGAAGAGCCTGTAGAAACTCCGAAGACCACCAAAGCCGGTTCAATCCAAAGGGATCCACCGGAAACCTAAACCAGTTGGATCCCAGAAGACCCATCAGAGACATTGCTCCACACGCCCTCCGTCGGCAATAAACACACCAATGGAAGGAGAAAAGGACAGGGAAACATTATTCATACAAAGGACGGACTAAGACAACCTAGAACCTGTCGCCACTGAGAACTGACGCGATGCCCACTTCTCCGATGACCAGGCCATGCTGGGTCACCACCGAAGGTTGCCAAGGCGCTGGAGCTTAGCCACCAGCCGAGACCATCCTTAGCCACCGCTGATGTACACGCCTCAACACGTGGAGCAGCCAACCCTCCCACCATCTCACGCTCCCCACCAGGGAACCACAACTTGGAAGCACATCCCCGCCACCGCCGGCGTTGCGAGGGCTTTGCCCAGCGGTGCACCATGGAGGCGGCAAGAGAGGAGCAGATGCGATCTGACTAACCTGGCGGTGCATGAGGAGAGGAAACGCTTTGTAACTAAGGGTATTCTAATGGGCGTACATCAAAACGGACCCGCAAACATGTTCGTGTCCATGGATAGTCAACACTACTGGAAAATCACACATTGCGTTGTACGCTTGTCCTAAGCTGAGTGAAAAAATACGGGTTCTCATCTTACACAGACATAAACCGAGTAAAGAAGTAAACTAGTCATGAAATTAGTTAAAATATAGTTCACAACGTTGTTATATAAGTTAGTTAGGTGATTGAAATTTACTCCATGTAATGTTGTACTTCTAGACAGTTGTCAAGTATATATCTATGCATTTTGCCCCATTCCTCCGAGCATTCTTTCTTATGGGCCACCTCAATGCCAACAACACCGCCATCTTCCTAGGCTTCCTCTCCTAGATTCCTGGTTTTTATCTTTCCTATCATTCTTACACATGTTCCTATCTCCCTGTTAAATGTGGTTTCCATGTCATCTTTGAAATATCTAGAGCAACAATTCAAGCACTCATCGCTGATATAGGCCTCCGTAATTGTACCTTCGGGCCTTTCTTTGTTACGTATTGTTGACTTGAGGTACCACAGCCTTCTCTCAACTAGAAACATCCAACCATATTGGACAGGCCCCCTTAGTAGTGACCCGTCCGGAAGATGTACAGCTATGTGCACCATTGCGTCAAAGGAAGAAGGTGGGAAGAACTTCTCAAGCCTGCAGAGAATTTCAGGAATATCAAGTCTCAAATGCTCCAAGACGTCGATTCTTAATGTCTTGGCACACAATTCCTTAAAAAATCTGCCTAGTTCGGTAATAGCCTCATACGTCTCCTTGGGGACAATGCCTCTAAGACTGGCTGGTAAGATAGTTTGCAGAAGTATGTGGTAATCACGTGTCTCAATATCGTGTAATTTACTAGTCTCAACATCCACGTATGTTGTCCGGTTTGCAGCGTGACCAAGTGGGAATTTGACATTAGCCAGAAACTGGCACAACTTTATTTTGTCTTCCTTACTAAGTGTCCATGGTGCAGGATACTTCTTGTAAGAGCCCTCCTCATTCTTATTATCTTGCAACCAATGCTTGTTCCACATCCCTAGATTTTGTAAATCCGATCTTTCCCCATGGTATCCTTATTCTTACCATGAAGTTCAAGGAGTGTACCAATGATACTCTCACATATGTTCTTCTCAGTGTGCATAACATCCAGGTTGTGCAGTAAAAAAAGATCCTTCCGGTATGCCAAATCATGTAAGCTCGCCCTCATGTGCCATCTGGGATTATTCTCCATGCGCTTTCTCTTTCTACTTGCATTACCATGGTACTTCCCTAGTTTGAAATTCTCCATAGCACGTTCTAAGTACTGATCAACTTCTTTGCTCCTACATATCTGCTATTAGTGGCTGCGTAAATACATGAGAATCCTTTCCTGGTGAGTATTTTCTAGGAATCAGCAATGCCATCATGAAATTGGATTGGTCCATGCACAGCCAAGGTGGGAAGTTGTATCTAGTGAGAAAAAACAGGCCACATATTGTACGCACTGCTCATGTGTCCAAAGGGATTGAACCCATCAGTTGCAAATCCTAACGTCAAGATACGAGGATCTGCAGCAAAAGTGTTCATGTATTCCCTTGAAGGCCTTCCATTCCTTGCCATTAGCGGGGTGCTTCACGATACGGCTCCGTCGTATCTACTTTTTCAAACACTTTTGCCCTTGTTTTGGACTCTAACTTGCATGATTTGAATGGAACTAACCCGGACTAACGCTGTTTTCAGCAGAATTGCCATGGTGTTATTTATGTGCAGAAACAAAAGTTATCGGAATGACCTGAAACTCCACGGAACATATTTTTGGAAAATATTAAAATACTGGAAGAAGAATCCACGTCAGGGGGCCCACACCCTGTCCACGAGGGTGGGGGGTGCGCCTGCCCCCCTGGGAGCGCCCCCTGCCTCGTGGGCCCCTTGACGCTCCACCGACCTCAACTCCAACTCCATATATTCGTGTTCAGGGAGAAAAAAATCAGAGAGAAGGATTCATTGCGTTTTACGATACGGAGCCGCCGCCAAGCCCTAAAACCTCTCGGGAGCGCTGATCTAGAGTCCGTTCGGGGCTCCGGAGAGGGGGATTCGTCGCCGTCGTCATCATCAACCATCCTCCATCACCAATTTCATGATGCTCACCGCCGTGCGTGAGTAATTTCATTGTAGGCTTGCTGGACGTTGATGGGTTGGATGAGACTTATCATGTAATCGAGTTAGTTTTGTTAGGGTTTGATCCCTAGTGTCCACTATGTTCTGAGATTGATGTTGCTATGACTTTGCTATGCTTAATGCTTGTCACTAGGGCTCGAGTGCCATGATTTCATATCTGAACCTATTATGTTTTCATGAATATATGTGAGTTCTTGATCCTATCTTGCAAGTCTATAGTCACCTACTATGTGTTATGATCCGGCAACCCCGAAGTGACAATAATCGGGACCACTCCCGGTGATGACCATAGTTTGAGGAGTTCATGTATTCACTATGTGTTAATGTTTTGGTCCGGTACTCTATTAAAAGGATGCCTTAATATCCCTTAGTTTCCGCTAGGACCCCGCTGCCACGGGAGGTTAGGACAAAAGATGTCATGCAAGTTCTTTTCCATAAGCACGTATGACTATATTCGGAATACATGCCTACGTTGCATTGATGAATTGGAGCTAGTTCTGTGTCACCCTATGTTATGACTGTTACATGATGAACCGCATCCGGCATAATTCTCCATCACTGATCCAATGCCTACGAGCTTTTCACATATTGTTCTTCACTTATTTACTTTTCCATTGCTACTGTTACAATCACTACAAAACCCAAAAATATTACTTTGCTACCGTTACCTTTACTTCCATATTACTTTGCTACTAAATACTTTACTGCAGATACTAAGTTATCCATGTGTGGTTGAATTGACAACTCAACTGCTAATACTTGAGCATATTCTTTGGCTCCCCTTGTGCCCAATCAATAAATTTGGGTTGAATACTCTACCCTCGAAAACTGTTGCGATCCCCTATACTAGTGGGTTATCAAGACTATTTTCTGGCGCCGTTGCCGAGGAGCATAGCTCTATTCTTTGAGTCACTTGGGATTTATATCTGTTGGTCACTATGAAGAACTTGAAAGACGCAAAAACAACAATTTATCCCTCAACTATGAGGGGAGGTAAGGAACTGCCATCTAGCTCTGCACTTGATTCACCTTCTGTTTTGAGTAAGCTTGCGACACCTAAACCCGCTTCTGCTATTCATTCTGATATGTCGCATGTTATTGATGATGTCACTTCTGCTATGCATGATACTTATGATGAAACTACTTCTATGCTTGATACTACTGTGCCACTTGATGAATTTCTTGATGAACAACTTGCTAGGGCTAGAGAGAATGAAATTATCGAAACTGATAATATTGAAGAAAGTGATGATGAAGACTCTCCCCCTAATAAATATGAATTGCCTGTTGTTCCTGAGGGTTATGTTATGGATGAAGAAGCTGCTAGAGCTATTTTCTTGTAATGATAGATATGATCCAAAGAGGTTATTGGCTAAATGGAAGCAACAATCTCTTAATGCTGGGATGAAATCTGACCCTGCTTTTGCTGCTTCACCGATCTGTGTTACTTATAAGGATTATGAATTCTCTGTTGATCCTGATATAATTACTTTGGTTGAATCTGATCCTTTTTATGGCTATGAATCTGGAACTGTTGTGGCACATCTTACTAAATTAAATGATATAGCCACCCTGTTCACTAATGATGAGAAATCTCGCTACCTTTATATCCTTAAAATATTTCCGTTCTCATTAAAGGGTGATGCTAATATACGGTTTAATTCTCCTGATCCTGGTTGTGTGCGTAGTCCCCAGGATATGATTTATTACTTCTCTGCTAAATATTTCCCTGCTCATAAGAAACAAGCTGCCTTAAGGGAAATATATAATTTTGTGCAACTTGAAGAAGAGAGTCTCCCACAAGCTTGGGGGAGGCTTCTCCAGTTACTTAATGCTTTGCCTGATAATCCTCTCAAAAAAAATGAAATACTTGATATCTTTTATAATGGACTAACCGATGCTTCCAGAGATTACCTGGATAGTTGTGCTGGTTCTGTTTTCAGGGAAAGAACACCGGATGAAGCTGAAATTCTATTGAATAATATGTTGACAAATGAAAATAATTGGACACTTCCTGAGCCAACTCCTGAGCCTATTCATAAGCCAACTCCGAAGAAGAGGGGTGTTCTATTTCTCAGTCCTGAAGATATGCAAGAGGCAAAGAAATCTATGAAAGAAAAGGGTATAAAAGCTGAAGATGTTAAGAATTTACCTCCTATTGAAGAAATACATGGTCTAAATTTACCGCCTGTTGAAGAAACATATGATCTTAATTAATCACCTATTGAAGAAACTCATGGTCTTGATAACCCGACACGGGTAGTAAAGGTAAATTCTCTCTATAGATTTGATGAAGGTGGTATTCCTCACTATAAGTCTGCTAGACAATGCTTAGAAGAGTTTGATAATTTTATTGTCAAACAAGAAAACTTCAATGCTTATTTTGGTAGACAGTTGAAATACAATTCCGATATGCCTGAACACTTGGGTGATTATATGTCTAGAGTTAAAGGTGAACTTAAACTCATTAGTAAACATGCTTCTATGGTTACCACTCAAGTAGAACAAGTACTTAAAGCTCAGAATGATTTGCTCAATGAATTGAATAGTAAGAAAAATGATTATGCTGTTAGAGTGGCTACTAGAACCGGTAAAATGACTCAGGAACCTTTGTATCCTGAAGGCCACCCTAAGAGAATTGAACAAGATTCTCAGAGAAATAATATTGATGCACCTAGTCCTTCTAAAAGGAAGAAAAAGAAAAACGATAGGACTTTGCATGCTTCTAGTGAAGCTATTGCTGGACCACCTGAGAATCCAAATGATATTTCTCTTTCTGATGCTCAAACACAATCAAAGAATCAACATTATGATATGAGAGACTTTGTTGCTAGGAAACACGGTAAAGAAAGAGAACCTTGGGTTCAGAAACCCATGCCTTTTCCTCCCAAACCATCCAAGAAAAACGATGATGAGGATTTTGAGCGCTTTGCTGAAATGATTAGACCTATCTTTTTGTGTATGCGATTAACTGATATGCTCAAAATGAATCATTATGCTAAGTATATGAAAGAAATTGTTACTAATAAAAGAAAGATACCGGAAGCTGAAATTTCCACCATGCTTGCTAATTATACCTTTAAGGGTGGGATACCAAAGAAACTTGGAGATCCAAGAGTACCCACTATACCATGCTCCATTAAAAGAAACTATGTTAAAACTGCTTTATGTGATCTTGGAGCCGGTGTTAGTGTTATGCCTCTTTCTTTATATCGTAGACTCGATTTGAATAAGTTGACACCTATTTAAATATCTTTTCAAATGGCTGATAAATCAACTGCTATACCTGTCGGTATTTGTGAGGATGTGCCTGCTGTGGTTGCAAATGTTACTATTTTAGCGAAATTTGTTATTCTTGATATTCCCGAGGACGGTAGTATGTCTATTATTCTTGGAAGACATTTTTTGAATACTGCAGGGGCTGTTATTGATTGCAACAAAGGCAATGTCACTTTTCATGTTAATGGTAATGAGCATACGGTACATTTTCCGAGGAAACAACCTCAAGTTCATAGTATCAACTCTATTGGAAAAATGCCATCGATTATTTTTGGAGGTTTTGAATTTCCTCTTCCTACTGTCAAGAAGAAATAAGATATTCTTATTACTGGGGATGTGCATATCCCCGTTGAGGTAACATAGTGTTATTCGAAATTTCTCCGGTTCGATGTTATTCGGAATGAGTTTGTTAACAAGACCTGATCAACCTTGTTAGTGTATTCATTTTGATGAGCATGAGATGGATGAAACTAGAGGGCACAACATTCTGTACCCTCCTTTTACTTTCTATTATTTAGTTGAAATAAAGTAAAAATAGTATTTTTATGTCTGTTTTCTGATTTATCCGTGCAATATAAAAATACCCCGAAAATAAAAGTTCACCAAATGCCCTGCCAATTTAATATGATTTTTTCTGAAATATTTGAGAATATCTGGAACTGAGAACACAGCAGGGGGAGCAAACGCCTGGCCACGAGGGTCCAGGGCGCGCCCACCCCTACAAGGCGCGCCCCCTGCCTCGTGGGCCCACGGTGGCGCCCCTCCGCTTATTCCTGCACCCACACACTTCTTCTTCCTCCCAAAAAAATCACCATCCAGCTCAAGCACGAGTTCTAGCTCATTTTGCTGCGATTTTCGATCTCCTTGCTCAAAGCACCTCTCACAAAACTGCTTGGGGGGATTGTTCCTTGGTATGTGACTCCTCCATTAGTCCAATTAGGTTTTGTTCTAGTGCCTTATTCATTGCAAATTTGTGCTGCCTAGGTGAGCATGTTCTTGAGCTTGCATGTCAAATTTATATGGTTCTAACTAGTTCTAATGCATGATATAGGCTCTAGGCACTTGTAGGAGTAGTTGCTATCAATTTTGTAATGCTATGGTTCACCACCAGTTTGTCGAGAGGAATGAACCACCTCTCCAATACCGACTAATCTTTGACAGGCGTCGCCCTGTCAATATCATTCTCCCTGCTCCTGCTCTCTTTGACTTTCAGGCAAAAGGAAGACATTTTATAACCAGGGAAGAGGCAGATGAGTACGAGAGGACGGCGGAGGCAGCTCGCCGCCACGCTGCAGCCCAGGAGGCAATAGCCGCCGCATCGCAGTACGACCCCAGCTACAACTATGGATATCCGGCAGGCCATCCGTGGCAATTAACAAACTTAGGCCAAAAGCCTATGCTTGGGGGAGTACGTATTTCCCACCAACATTACATTTATGTTCACACACTCATTGCTAGATGTCGGTGCTCATACTCTTTCATTGTATTATCCATGCTAGTTTATTTTATTTTTCTTGCTTTCTTCTTGTGTGTTTGATAAACCTTAAGAAAAACAAAAAAAATTAGTAATAGCTTTAGCTAGTTTACTTTTCTTGCTGTAGTAGTAATAATTAAAAAAAACACAAAAAGATTTCCCGTTCTTCTTTTGCTTGTTGGGAGCTTTCCCGTGTAAATAATTTTATTTCTTTTCTTTTCTTTGGAGGTCGATAGGAGAAGGCCATAATGAAATTGTTGAAGTGGCTCTTATATGCATTATTGTTGATTTAACCAAGAGTCCATATTGCCTTGTCTCCTCCTGTTTATTGAATGCTCGCAGGTTCCAGCTTAGTGCAATGCACGTGCACTCTTATTATTATTCACATTGTTCGGTCGTGCAAGGAAAAGTCAATTATGACGATATATAATGGACTGACTGAGATGAGAAAAGCTGGTATGAAGTCGACCTCTCTTGTTTTTGTAAATATGATTAGTTCATCGTTCCTGATTCAGCCTATTATGAATAAACATGTTTGCAATGACAATTAGAGATTATAGTTGCTAATGCCATGCTTGATTAGCTATGAGTTATAATGGTTTACCTTGCGTGCCAACATGCTATTAAAATGGTTGTGATGTGGTATAGTGGGGTGGTATCCTTCTTTGAATGATTTAAGTGACTTGACTTGACACATGTTCACACATGTAGTTGAAACAAATCTACATAGCCTTCACGATATTTATGTTCATGGTAGATTATATCCTACTCATGCTTGTACTCAATGTTTATGAATTTTAATGCATGTTCATTACTGTTGTCGCTCTCTAGTTGGTCGCTTCACAGTCTTTTGCTAGCCTTCACTTGTACTAAGCGGGAATGCTACTTGTGCATCCAATTCCTTAAACCCCAAAGTTATTCCATATGAGTCCACTATACCTTCCTATATGCGGTATCTACCTGCCGTTCCAAGTAAATTTGTATGTGCCAAACTCTAAACCTTCAAATGAAATTCTGTTTTGCATGCTCGAATAGCTCATGTATCAACTAGGGTTGTCTGTATCTTCCATGCTAGGCGGGTTATTCTCAAGAGGAGTGGACTCCGCTCCTCACTCACGAGAAAATGGCTGGTTACCGGAATGCCCAGTCCCATGCTTTATGCAAACTAAATCAAAATAATTGCAGACAAAACTTCCCCTAGGACTGTTGTTAGTTGAAGGCACTCGTTGTTTCGAGCAAGCCATGGATTGATGCTTGTTGGTGGAGGGGGAGTATAAACTTTACCATTCTGTTTGGGAACCGCCTATAATGTGTGTAGCATGGAAGATATTGCCATCTCTTGGTTGTTATGTTGACAATGAAAGTATGCCGCTCAAAATATTATTTATCTGTGCTTTAAAACCGAGCTCTGGCACCGAGCTTTATCACATGCACATCCTGCAAAACCAAGTTAGATGCCTCTAATAGGTTTATGCAAAATTTTATTTTACGTGGCTTCTAAGGTTTTGACTTAAACCGCAGCTACCAACGTTTTATCATCAAGTATGATTATTCAGGTTGCTAGATTAACATCTCGGGGTGTATGAAACACGGGATAATTAAATCTCGAGCCCCATACTAAACTTCGTCATACGCATGACCCCCGTGCAGATCATATCTGCAATGCCCTTTCATCTGCGAATTTCATCTTTCTTTTGACTACGGCAGAACCCAAAGAACTGATAGCACTTCCATGATCAATCAGGATCACGGATTGCCAGAACTTTGTCAAATTCCACCATGCTGTCTCGAGATTGAGCAAACGCAAATTCTAGGGAAGCAACAAGAACCTCGGGTAACAGATTTCATCTGTCACCCGCATAAATAATTTTCAGCAATAGATCTCATCTACTACCTAATTATATTATGCAATACCCATACATCTCCAT
>NW_025231490.1:10335-11280 GCF_018294505.1 Triticum aestivum | reverse complement strand
TCGAAACGACGAGTTTTGATGATGTCCAAATAGCCATGTACCAGGGGTCATAGGACATGAAAACCATCCTCGGACACCAAAATAGTGTGTTATCGCTTACGAAAACGGCCAGAAATGCTCGAAACGACGAGTTTTGACGATGTCAAAAATAGCCGTCTACCGGGGGTCACGAGCCATCGAAATCGTACCCTCACCCCAAAAAAGTGTGTTATAGTCCATGAAAACGGCCAGAAATGCTTGAAACGACGACTTTTGATGTTGTCCAAATGGTTGTGTACTGGTGGTCACGGGCCATCGAAATCATCCCCGGACCACAAAACAGGGTGTTATAGCCCACGAAAACGCCAAAAAATGCTCGAAACAACGAGTTTTGACGACATCCAAATAGCCGTGTACCGGGGGTCAAGGGACATGAAAACAGACCCCGGACCCCAAAACAGTGTGTTATAGCCTACAAAAACAACATGAAATGCTCAAAACTATGAATTTTCACGGCGTCAAAATAGCCGTCAACCAAGGATCACTGCACAGCAAAATCGTCCCCGGACCACAAAACAAGGTGTTATAGCCCACGCAAACGGCCAGAAATGCTTGAAACGACAAGTTTTGACGACGTCGAAATAGCTGTGTACTGGGGGGTCAAGGGACATGAAAACCGTCCCCGGATCCCAAAACAGTGTGTTATTTCCTACAAAAATGACCAGAAATGCTCGAAACGAAGAGTTTTGACGACGTCCAAATAGCTGTGTACCGGGGGTCACGGGCCATCAAAATCGACCCGGACCCCAAAAAACTGTGTTATAGCTTACGAAAATGGCCAGAAATGCTCGAAACGACGAGTTTTGACGACGTCAAAATAGCCGTCTACCGGGGGTCACGAGCCATCGAAATCGTCCCCTGACCCCAAAAAGTGTGTTATAGTCCACGAAAACGGCCAGATATGCT
>NW_025231490.1:4443-4791 GCF_018294505.1 Triticum aestivum | reverse complement strand
ATTTGGACATCGTCAAAAGTCATCGTTTCAAGCATTTCTAGCCGTTTATTGGCTATAGCACACAATTTTTAGGGTGCGGGGACGATTTTGATGGCCCATAACCACCGGTACACGACTATTTGGACGTGGTCTAAACTCGTCGTTTTGGCGATTTCTGGCCGCTTTCGTGGGCTATAACACACTGTTTTGGGGTCCGGGGACAATTTCGATGGCCCGTGGCCCCGATAGACGGCTATTTTGACGTTGTCAACACTCGTCGTTTCGAGCATTTTTTGCCGTATTCGTGGGCTATAACACCTTGTTTTGTGGTCCGGGGACGATTTCGATGGCAGTGATCCTTGGTAGACG
>NW_025231490.1:0-1882 GCF_018294505.1 Triticum aestivum | reverse complement strand
CAAACGGCGAGAAATGCTCGAAACGACGAGTTTTGATGACGTCCAAATAGCCATGTAACGGGGGTCATAAGACAAGAAAACCATCCCCGGACCCCAAAACAGTGTGTTATAGCCTACGAAAACAGCCAGAAATGCTCGAAACGACGAGTTTTGACGACGTCAAAATAGCTGTCTTCTGGGGGTCACGAGCCATCGAAATCGTCCCCTAACCCCAGAAAAGTGAGTTATAGTCCACGAAACCGGCCAGAAATGCTCGAAACGACGAGTTTTGATGATGTCCAAATAGCCATGTACCAGGGGTCATAGGACATGAAAACCATCCTCGGACACCAAAATAGTGTGTTATCGCTTACGAAAACGGCCAGAAATGCTCGAAACGACGAGTTTTGACGATGTCAAAAATAGCCGTCTACCGGGGGTCACGAGCCATCGAAATCGTACCCTCACCCCAAAAAAGTGTGTTATAGTCCATGAAAACGGCCAGAAATGCTTGAAACGACGACTTTTGATGTTGTCCAAATGGTTGTGTACTGGTGGTCACGGGCCATCGAAATCATCCCCGGACCACAAAACAGGGTGTTATAGCCCACGAAAACGCCAAAAAATGCTCGAAACAACGAGTTTTGACGACATCCAAATAGCCGTGTACCGGGGGTCAAGGGACATGAAAACAGACCCCGGACCCCAAAACAGTGTGTTATAGCCTACAAAAACAACATGAAATTCTCAAAACTATGAATTTTCACGGCGTCAAAATAGCCGTCAACCAAGGATCACTGCACATCAAAATCGTCCCCGGACCACAAAACAAGGTGTTATAGCCCACGCAAACGGCCAGAAATGCTTGAAACGACAAGTTTTGACGACGTCGAAATAGCTGTGTACTGGGGGGTCAAGGGACATGAAAACCGTCCCCGGATCCCAAAACAGTGTGTTATTTCCTACAAAAATGACCAGAAATGCTCGAAACGAAGAGTTTTGACGACGTCCAAATAGCTGTGTACCGGGGGTCACGGGCCATCAAAATCGACCCGGACCCCAAAAAACTGTGTTATAGCTTACGAAAATGGCCAGAAATGCTCGAAACGACGAGTTTTGACGACGTCAAAATAGCCGTCTACCGGGGGTCACGAGCCATCGAAATCGTCCCCTGACCCCAAAAAGTGTGTTATAGTCCACGAAAACGGCCAGATATGCTCGAAACGACGAGTTTTGATGATGTCCAAATAGTTGTGTACTGGTGGTCACGGGCCATCGAAATCATCCCCGGACCACTAAACAGGGTGTTATAGCCCACGAAAACGGTAAAAAATGCTCGAAACGACGAGTTTTGACGACATCCAAATAGCCATCTAGCGGGGGTTAAGGGACATGAAAACCGACCCCCGACCGCAAAACAGTGTGTCATAGCCTACAAAAACAACCAGAAATGCTCGAAACTACGAATTTTCACGACATCAAAATAGCCGTCTACCAAGGATCACTGCCATCGAAATCGTCCCCGGACCACAAAACAAGGTGTTATAGCCCATGAAAACGGCCAAAAATGCTCGAAACGACGAGTTGACAACGTCAAAATAGCCGTCTACCGGGGCCACGGGCCATCGAAATCGTCCCCGGACCCCAAAACAGTGTGTTATAAGCCCACAAAAACGACCAGAAATGGACAAAATGACGAGTTTTGACCACGTCCAAATAGCCGTGTACCGGGGGTTAAGGGACATGAGAACCGTCTCTGGACCCCAAAACAGTGTGTTATAGCCCACGCAAACGGCCAGAAATGCTCGAAACGACAAGTTTTGACGACGTCCAAATAGCCGTGTACCGGGGGTCAAGGGACATGAAAACCGTCCCTGGACCCCAAAACAGTGTGTTATATCCT
>NW_025231489.1:9625-11280 GCF_018294505.1 Triticum aestivum | reverse complement strand
CGTGTCCACAGTCAAGGACAGTTGGGTAACCGCTCTTGGTCTACGTCCACTTGTTTACAAACCAGTGTGTGTGTTTGGATAAGTGGGAAGACCTACTTGGGTCAAGTCAAAGGACTTGACATGATTGAGTTGGGTTGCAGCCAACTCCCTTTATGTTGATATCTGTAACCAGTCCCTATGGTTACTTGAATTCATATGATGCATGATTTACCAGTTGTTGAACATGTCATAGCACAACAAAATTAGCTTTCTGCAAAAACTCAGCTATGTCATGCATTGTTGTATCTTGAGCGAAAACATGGGTTGCTTGCAAGTACATTCAAAGTACTCATTGGCTTGCCACTGGTTATTTAATTGGCCAGGCATGGAAGAACGGGAGTTCGAAGAAGAGTTCTTTGGAGACGAACATGCGAAGTAGGACATTTCCCAGTCAGCATGCCTGTATGGTTAAGGCAGATGACATGGGTTCTACCTATCGACGATGATTTCTGCTGCTTAAGTTTATTTGGTATTCAGCCCTTATGGCTTTATCTATGTAAGACTTGACCATAATGGTCATAATTTTTGTAAGATGATATGTATGGATGTAAGACTCTTGTTATTCAGCTTCTATGTGTTCAGTGAGCATTGATCTCTAGGATCACTATACACGTGCATTCGATGATCACGATTTATGAGTCGGGGTCCCCACAGAGATGGTATCAGAGCCATCCTGACTGTAGGAAGCCTTAGTTAGCATGGGCGATAGAACCCTTTTTGCAAAACCATCTATACTCCTCTTCTTTTTTAAGCTTAGGAAACCCAAGATAAATTTCCATATTGACCTCTGCCATTAAATCTTTGTAGATGGCTGCCGTACGCGAAGACTTCCTGACCATCGGATTTCCCGTTCTTCTCGAGGATAGCCTCAAGAAGTGCCAGTTTCACCGAGCCCTCATTTTCACCTACAATGAGCATTTGATCAATGACACCGAGATGGAGTATCATGTGGAAGTGATCGTGAAGTCTAATAACTCTCCAACAAGTTGGTTCTTCGAGGGACCCCAGATGTCATCACTAGTTCTTGCCATCGAGACGGCAACCCTCAAGGCACTCACCCGCCTCCGAGACCTTATTCCCGAGATGGCAGACGAGTTGGCAACCCGCTTCTTGCCTTATCGGAAGGAGGGTGAGGATGAGAGCAGTGCACCAGCTCCACCATCGGAGGAAGGACTTCTACTCTGATTCCAGACCTACTGCAGCCTTTGTGCCGATAGTTTGGCACAACACTTGGCCTCGGATTCAATGGAGCTCCGAAAGGAACTTCATGAGACCAAGGAACTTCTTCACCAAGCACAAGGGAAGACAGATAGGATCAAGAAAGAAGGTGCTCCCCCTGGACAGTCCGCAGTCGCATACGGAGGCGGAAGACCCCTAAAGGATGGAGAACCACTACAGCAACACCGCATGAGCGCAAGGGATTACCGCAAGCTCTTCGCACCACCAGCAAAGCAACACCGTGTTGAACTCCTCCACTCCCCCACCCCTTCAAGTGAAGAGGAAAGTCAAGATACTAATGATGAGGAGGAAGACCCAGAACAACCAGACTATGCGACCGAGCACTCCACCACTTAGGCATCATTCGCAACTCGGATATGCCAGTTCATAACCCCTAC
>NW_025231489.1:0-5640 GCF_018294505.1 Triticum aestivum | reverse complement strand
TCTGAAGACTGCCAACTCAAGACAGAAGAGCTATGCTGACTCACGTCATCGAGACATGACCTTTCGGGTTGGAGACCATGTCTATCTCCAAGTCACGCCTCTCAAGGGAACCCAGCGCTTCCATGTCAAAGGAAAGCTCGCACCAAGATACATTTGCCCCTTCAAGATCACTGACCGACAAGCAGAAGTTGCATACCAGCTGGAACTACCACCTGAACTATCTAATGTGCACGACGTATTCCACGTGTCACAACTCCAGAAGTGTCTCCAAGTTCCAGACAAGCCCAATCTCTACAAGGATGTTGACCACCAAGCCATTGTCCTCCAGCCTGATTTGACCTACCGTGAGAGACCCATCTGCATATTGGATGAGGTAGAATGACGCACTCAAAGCCACACCATCAAGTACTTCAAGGTCTAGTGGAGCAACCACACTAAAGCAGAAGCAATTTGGGAACGTGAAGACTATCTTAGATCCGAGTTTCCGTATCTCTTTAAAGCCTAGTTTAGGGATTTCGGGGACGAGATTCTTGTAAGGGGGTAGGTCTGTCACACCCCGCATTTTGTAACATGTCATTTGCATTAATAAAGCATGAAAAATTATACCAAGAAAAACTTTTGCATTATTTGGCTTTTTATTTGGAGTTGGTTTCTCTCTGTGATTTTAAGTGCTCTTTAAAGTCAACATAGCTTCACCTTCTATACTTCATCCCCTTGGCCCAAACTTCTGCCCAATGATCATGCCATGTGTATAGTGCAATATAGTATTTTCTTACAAAAATAATTTGGCCAAATAATATTTTGAAAAATTAGTTTTCCAAAACCCCCCGAATTGAGATTTGCACTGCAAGTACTTGATATAGGGTGTGAAAAATCATTCAAAAGGTATATTTGAATCCTACTAGATATAGGACTCCCATAAAACACAAAAACACAATTTTAGCAGCTAGTTTCCTATTTTATTTAAAGGCTTTTTCTTCAGGCCAGAAATGGTCTTTAATAGGTTAAAATTAGTTAACAGTTTCAAAAATATTTGAGAAAATTTAGGGGAACTCATAGGACATATATTGTCCATATATAAGAGTTTCAACACGTGGTCATGTTCAAAATATTTGAGAAAAACCCTCCAAAACCATTTCTGTCCATTTCAAGAACTTGATGACGAAGTGGCGTGCCGAGGCAAGTGTGTGTGTTGTTTTCAAAATGGATTGGTTTAAGTTGCGACCGTTATTCCAACCTTACATGCGCAACCACTCTACCCTTATATGGGAAAGGGCATTATTGATTACCTAGGCTGATACTAACATGGTGCTCGCATTACTAGTGACAGGGGTGACACGAGGTCACTCTCAGGATGGGGTCATGCTTGGATAGGCGGCCATTACTGTTTTCACAGGGCACCGGACACACCATTGGTACCCCATGCCAGTGGTATGTGATGAATATGGGAGCGAGGCTCCACAACTTTAAGATGTGAAATGTTGGGCACAGGGGTTACTACCAATCAAGTGGACTCTATGTTAGTGTTGTCTAGGGAATGAGATCGAGTGGAGGTACCGCGGGTCATGGATGACACGGAAGTTCCCCGGATCTTGTGGGTAAAGTGTGCAACCTCTGTAGAGTGTAAAACTATTCGAATAGCCGTGTCCACAGTCAAGGACAGTTGGGTAACCGCTCTTGGTCTACGTCCACTTGTTTACAAACCAGTGTGTGTGTTTGGATAAGTGGGAAGACCTACTTGGGTCAAGTCAAAGGACTTGACATGATTGAGTTGGGTTGCAGCCAACTCCCTTTATGTTGATATCTGTAACCAGTCCCTATGGTTACTTGAATTCATATGATGCATGATTTACCAGTTGTTGAACATGTCATAGCACAACAAAATTAGCTTTCTGCAAAAACTCAGCTATGTCATGCATTGTTGTATCTTGAGCGAAAACATGGGTTGCTTGCAAGTACATTCAAAGTACTCATTGGCTTGCCACTGGTTATTTAATTGGCCAGGCATGGAAGAACGGGAGTTCGAAGAAGAGTTCTTTGGAGACGAACATGCGAAGTAGGACATTTCCCAGTCAGCATGCCTGTATGGTTAAGGCAGATGACATGGGTTCTACCTATCGACGATGATTTCTGCTGCTTAAGTTTATTTGGTATTCAGCCCTTATGGCTTTATCTATGTAAGACTTGACCATAATGGTCATAATTTTTGTAAGATGATATGTATGGATGTAAGACTCTTGTTATTCAGCTTCTATGTGTTCAGTGAGCATTGATCTCTAGGATCACTATACACGTGCATTCGATGATCACGATTTATGAGTCGGGGTCCCCACAGAGATGGTATCAGAGCCATCCTGACTGTAGGAAGCCTTAGTTAGCATGGGCGATAGAACCCGTTTTGCAAAACCATCTATACTCCTCTTATTTTTTAAGCTTAGCAAACCCAAGATAAATTTCCATATTGACCTCTGCCATTAAACCTTTGTAGATGGCTGCCGTACGCGAAGACTTCCTGACCATCGGATTTCCCGTGCTTCTCGAGGATAGCCTCAAGAAGTGCCAGTTTCACCGAGCCCTCATTTTCACCTACAATGAGCATTTGATCAATGACACCGAGATGGAGTATCATGTGGAAGTGATCGTGAAGTCTAATAACTCTCCAACAAGTTGGTTCTTCGAGGGACCCCAGATGTCATCACTAGTTCTTGCCATCGAGACGGCAACCCTCAAGGCACTCACCCGCCTCCGAGACCTTATTCCCGAGATGGCAGACGAGTTGGCAACCCGCTTCTTGCCTTATCGGAAGGAGGGTGAGGATGAGAGCAGTGCACCAGCTCCACCATCGGAGGAAGGACTTCTACTCTGATTCCAGACCTACTGCAGCCTTTGTGCCGATAGTTTGGCACAACACTTGGCCTCGGATTCAATGGAGCTCCGAAAGGAACTTCATGAGACCAAGGAACTTCTTCACCAAGCACAAGGGAAGACAGATAGGATCAAGAAAGAAGGTGCTCCCCCTGGACAGTCCGCAGTCGCATACGGAGGCGGAAGACCCCTAAAGGATGGAGAACCACTACAGCAACACCGCATGAGCGCAAGGGATTACCGCAAGCTCTTCGCACCACCAGCAAAGCAACACCGTGTTGAACTCCTCCACTCCCCCACCCCTTCAAGTGAAGAGGAAAGTCAAGATACTAATGATGAGGAGGAAGACCCAGAACAACCAGACTATGCGACCGAGCACTCCACCACTTAGGCATCATTCGCAACTCGGATATGCCAGTTCATAACCCCTACAGTAGGATAGGTCCTTGTAATGGTTCATATGAAACCATGTAGTGTTGCATTTTCTTTTGATGTGTTTGATGGACGTCGTACTTTCCTTCGGGAACCTGTAAACGACTACATCACCCATTTGGACTTTAATGAATGTGTTTGGACTTTTTGGCCCTTGCATGAAAACAATTAGTGTCATACCGACCCCCTTACTAGGCATCACATCTATATTTCTCGCCCTCATCTTTCCCAATCATGAGACCTTGACTGCTCCAACAGGATGCCTATTGTAACACGTACTGGTACCTCTACCCAGCAGTAAGAAGCCGAAGGTTCTGCAGGAGCAGGAGCCAGCCAGGACCAAGCCCGAGGACAGACTCCACCACCACCACCTCCTCCAAACATGGACATGGCTCAGCTTCTCCAAGCCTTCCAAGAGGAATGCCAAGCCAACACTACAGCCCTCCAGATGATTGCTCAGGCTGTCAACCGCCAGCCGGCAGGGAACGACAATGGACGTTCCATGTTGGTGGAGTTCAAGAAGCATGCACCACCCACCTTCGTTGGGACTGTTGAACCCCTGGGTGCAGACGGCTGGGTCCGCACCATTGACGATCTGCTAGAACTAGTCGGTTGCACTGAGCATCGTGAGAAGGTGACATATGCTGCTCACTGTCTTCGGGGTACTGCTAGAGCTTGGTGGGATGGATTCAAGGTCATGCATGCTAGGCAAAACATCACTTGGAATGACTTTAAGGCAGAATTCCGCAAGGCCCACATTCCTTCCGGAATCATGGTCATCGAGAAGCATGAATTCTGAGCCCTGAAGCAAGGAAGAAGCACTGTCAAGGAGTACATGTAGAAGTTCAGTGTTCAATCAAGGTATGCTCCTGAGGATGTCAGCTCTGATGTTGCCAAAAGAGAGCGCTTCATGGAAGGCCTTAACCAGACTCTGCAGTACTCGCTTGTTGTGTGAGACTGCCCAACCTTTCCTGATCTGGTGAACAAGGCACTCATGCTTGAGGACAAGCGACGTGCTTTGGATGATACCGTAAGCGCAAGATGATCAGCAAGGGTAGCTCCAGCAACCAGAAGCCTCGCCCGTGGCAGCCAGCCCCGATCAAGCCAACCTATCAGTAGCCAAGAGCACCTGCACCTCGCACCAACTATCATCATCAGTCGTATGCTAACCCTAGGCTAGCTTTCAACAACCCCAATAACAATGCCGACAATAGCAACAACTCCAATCAAGTCACTTGCTTTGGATGTGGTCAGCCAGGACACTATTCCAAGAATTGCCCCAAAAAGAAGCTAGATGCACCGAGCCCCAATGTGCAGAACCAAGGCCAAGGCCACGGGATACCACCAAGGAACCAAGCTCCCCGCAACCCGCCAACAATGGCAAGGGTCATGTGAATCATGTCACTTCAGAAGAAGCCCAAGAAGACCCGGACGTCGTGCTGGGTACGTTCCTTGTCAACTCAGCACCTCCAACTGTCTTGTTTGATTCTGGAGCCACGCATTCATTTGTCACCCAATGTTTGCATTAAAAAGTGGCATGACCCCTACACCCCTGAATAACCCTATGGTGGTACAAACCCCCGAAGGAGAGATGAGAGCCAAGATAGGATGTAAAGGAGTCGGGATTGTCATTAACAGGGTAGATTTCCTAGCAGACCTTATCATCTTAAGATCGCAAGGCTTGGATGTGATCTTAGGAATGGATTGGCTCATCAAGCACCAAGGCTTGTTAGATTGTGCCAACCGGACTATCATTGTGACCAATGGCCAAGGAGTCAAAGTTAAATTTGCCTCCAACCCCTCCTCTGCTCAAGCCACCCAAGTCAACTGTCTGACTAAAGTTGGATTGGAGCAAGTGTCGGTAGTATGCGAATACCCTTATGTCTTTCCTGATGAGCTACCAGGAATGCCTCATGACCGAGACTTTGAGTTCACCATCGAGCTCATGCCCGGAGCAGGACCCATCTATAAGAAGCCTTATATAATGGGATCGGAAGAGTTAGCAGAGTTGAAGAAGCAACTGGAAGAGTAGTTGAGGAAGGGATTTATCTGCCCTAGTGCCTCCCCTCGGGGATCTCCTGTTCTGTTTGTGGCAAAGAAGGACGGTACCATCCGCTTGTGCGTTGACTATCGCTCCCTCAATGAAGTTACAATCAAGAACAAGTATCCACTTCCCAAGATTGAAGATCTGTTTGATCAACTCAATGGGGCCAAGGTGTTCTCCAAGATTGACCTTAGATCTGGGCACTACCAGCTGAAAATCAGACCCCATGATATCCTGAAGACGGCATTTGTAACCAGATATGGCCTATATGAGTGCACAGTCATGTCCTTTGGATTGAC
>NW_025231488.1:8438-11282 GCF_018294505.1 Triticum aestivum | reverse complement strand
GACCAGGGGCCCATACCTAGAAAGGGAGAGAAAAACTCAATTTGTGTCATTTAATCCAGCTATCAATCAAATCTGGGTCATCTGATCAAACTCAAAGAAAGGCGTGTCATCAGATCAAAGTGCCAGGAAAAGTGTGTCATATTATCAATTTGCTCTATAAAAATAAAGGAGGCCAAAGAAGCCCAAGTAAAAAAAAGGTCAAAGAAGCCCACCAAAATAAAAAAATGAGAGAAAAAGAGAGAAGGGACAATGTTACTATCCTTTTACCACACTTGTGCTTCAGTAGCACAATGATCTTCATGATAGAGTGTCTCCTATGTTGTCACTTTCATATACTAGTGGGAATTTTTCATTATAGAACTTGGCTTGTATATTATAATGATGGGCTTCCTCAAAATGCCCCAGGTCTTCATGAGCAAGCAAGTTGGATGCACACCCACTTAGTTTCTTTTGTTGAGCTTTCATACACTTATAGCTCTAGTGCATCGATTGCATGGCAATCCATACTCACTCACATTGATATCTATTAATGGGCATCTCCATAGCCCGTTGATACGCCTAGTTGATGTGAGACTATCTTCTCCTTTTTTGTCTTCTCCACAACCACCATTCTATTCCACATATAGTGCTATGTCCATGGCTCACACTCATGTATTGCGTGAAAGTTGAAAAAGTTTGAGAATACTAAAGTATGAAACAATTACTTGGCTTGTCATCGGGATTGTGCATGATTAAATACTTTGTGTGATGAAGATAGAGCATAGCCAGACTATATGATTTTGTAGGGATAGCTTTCTTTGGCCATGTTATTTTGAGAAGACATGATTGCTTTGTTAGTATGCTTGAAGTATTATTACTCTTATGTCAATATGAACTTTTATTTAGAATCATTTGGATCTGAACATTCATGCCACAATAAAGAAAATTATATTGAAAAATATGCTAGGTAGCATTTCACATCAACCATTCTGTTTTTATCATTTACCTACTCGAGGACGAGCAGGAATTAAGCTTGTGGATGCTTGATACGTCTCCAACGTATCTATAATTTTTGATTGTTCCATGCTATTATATTACCCGTTTTGGATGTTTATGGTCTTTACTTTACACTTTTATATCATTTTTGGGACTAACCTACTAACCAGAGGCCCAGCCCGAATTGCTGTTTTTTTGCCTATTTCAGTGTTTCGAAGAAAAGGAATATCAAACGGAGTCCAAACGAAATGAAACCCCCAATCCAGCAGACTTGGAGTGGACGTCAAGAACTAGCCGAGGCGGCCACGGGGTAGCAGGGCGCGCCCTAGGGGGGTGGGCGCACCCCCACCCTCTTGGGCCCCTCGTGGCTCCCCTGACCTACCTCCTTCGCCTATATATACTCCCGTACCCTGAAAACATCGGGGAGCACCACAAAAAACTATTTCCACCGCCGCAACCTTGTGTATCCGCGAGATCCCATCTTGGAGCCTTCGCCGGCGCTCCGTCGGAGGGAGAATCGACCACGGAGGGCCTCTACATCATCTCCAAGGCCTCTTCGATGAGTTGTGAGTAGTTTATCACAGACCTTCGGGTCCCTAGTTATTAGCTAGATGGCTTCTTCTCTCTCTTAGAATCTCAATACCAAGTTTTCCTCGATCTTCTTGGAGATCTATTCGATGTAACTCTTTTTGCGGTGTGTTTCTCGAGATCCGATGAATTGTGGGTTTATGATCAACTTTATCTTTGAGAAATAATTGAATCTTCTCTGAATTCTTTTATGTGTGCTTAGTTATCTTTGAAAGTCTCTTCGAATTATCAGTTTGGTTTGGCCTACTAGATTGATCTCTCTTGCAATGGGAGAAGTGCTTAACTTTGTGTTCAATCTTGCGGTGTTCTTTCCCAATGACAGCAGGGGCAGCAAGGCACGTATTGTATTGTTGCCATCGAGGATAAAAAGATGGGGTTTATATCATATTGCTTGAGTTTATCCCTCTACATCATGTCATCTTTCTTAATGCGTTATTCTGTTCTTATGAACTTAATACTCTAGATGCAGGCAGGAGTCGGTCGATGTGTGGAGTAATAGTAGTAGATGCAGAATCGTTTCAATCTACTTGTTGCGGACGTGATGCCTATATACATGATCATGCCTAGATAATCTCATAACTATGCACTTTTCTATCAATTGCTCGACAGTAATTTGTTCACCCACCGTAATACTTATGCTATCTTGAGAGAAGCCACTAGTGAAACCTATGGCCCCCGAGTCTATCTTTTATCATATAAGTTTCCATCTATCTTTATTTGCAATCTTTACTTTCCAATCTATATCATAAAAATACCAAAAATATTTATTTTATCTTATTATCTCTATCAGATCTCACTTTTGCAAGTTACCGTGAAGGGATTGACAACCCCTTTATTGCGTTGGTTGTGAGGTTCTTGTTTGTTTATGTAGGTATGAGGGACTTTTGAGGAGCCTCCTACTGGATTGGTACCTTGGTTCTCATAATCTGAGGGAAATACTTACGCTACTTTGCTGCATCACCCTTTTCTCTTCAAGGGAAAACCAACGCAGTGCTCAAGAGGTACCAATGATGAAGCAACCTGCGGAACAGAGCTGGTGACGCGGACGCTCGTGAGCTTAGTGGGCTCGATGTTCGTTTCCTCGGTGATAGTACTAGTAGACACGACTCCAGCAACCTGAGGAGATACGCACATGTGTTTATTTTTGACGTAGATGCGGTGCATGGTGAAGCACATGTATGTATGGATCACGTTACGTACCGTGGAGAAGAATTGTTTATTTTGGGGGTGTGAAGAATTGTCACACAAAAATAGTTGGTTTGAAGCATTCATATTCACGGA
>NW_025231488.1:3749-5852 GCF_018294505.1 Triticum aestivum | reverse complement strand
GGTTAGCCTTTGGGTTGGTCTCCATTTTTTTTTACAGTTGGACTAAGCAACGAAAATTCTGTACATTTATTCAAAAACGGAGAAGGCTAGCAGCTCGCTGGGCATCCACATGAACTGAACAGGCGCTGGGCGGGCACATGAACCGGCACGCGCGCATATACCTGTGAGATCGATCAGACCTTGACGGTAAGCGCGAAACCGCCCACCGCAAACACCATGACCAGCAGGAGCACCACGCCCAAGCGCAGAAGGCCATTGGCGAACGCGAGGACGCGGCCGCGGTCGTCCTCATCCTGGGCGCCGGAGCGGAGTGGAAGCCAATATGCGACGGCCATCTCGACGGCCACGACGGCGAGAATGGCGGCGAGGACGGCGTAGTAGACTGCCCTGTGTCCACCGAACACCGGGCCCCTGGGCGGCTGGTACAGCCCGGCGCTCACGTCCGCGGCCATGGTGAGAGTGCTCACTATCCACAGCGCACGCGCGAGCACAACGCGGATCGACGGCGCCGGTGCGCTGCCGCCTGATGATGCTAGGTCCGCGATCTGGCCTAAGCCTTCCATGTCGACCGTGGTGGCGTCGACTTGGAAGCCTGCAGCAGTGGACATTCTCGAGCAGCTCAGCACAGGGAAGCGTGGAGGGGAGAGGAACAGCTGGGATCGTTGAGGGTTACGTTGCGATATTTATAGAGTTTGTAAGTTGCAATAAGCCCCTGGGAGATGGGCGGCATGCCATGGAAGGGAGGGACAGAAGGGATGGCGATGTCGATGGCTACAAAACCCTATGTTGGTCAGAACCCCCTCGGGGCTGTCGCAACTCCGGTTGAATTGTCGCCTTTCGGTTTAGCTTCTCACCCACCCTCAAAACGTCAAAAACGAGCTGTCCACAGTATGCGTAGTCTCATGCCTGCTCTGTTTGAGTGCCCATATAGGAGTAGTATTTATCAAACCGTCGGTCTGATTGCGACATTGTCCTCAAGCATCCTGGGGATCGTAATTAACGTCCACCGGTTTATTAATTTGCTTACCCAGGGTGAAACATGACATGCATTTGGTCCTCCTGTCGATTTTTTTTATACACGGTTCTAGAAAGGGTAGAAGATAATTGTCCGATGATATAACGTAAATTCGGGCAAAAGCCGTTACAACACACCCATAAAAGGGCATCTTGGCCGATCTGGCAGCCATAAGACCCACACACACCACCGACAAGAGGAGACCGTCGAGGTTGCCTGTAATATCATCGTCATCACCTCTCCCGAGCAAGCAACTCCGACTTCGTCACGAATAACCCATCAAGACCCCTCCAAACGAACGACACACGAAGAACCTGTCGGCCATAGCCAAATTAACAATCGACCACCAGCATCGAGGATTAGGCAGCTCCCACTTTTTTGACGAGTCTTGCAGGAGAAAGAGGTGCGCCTTGCACCAACATAGCCAGATCTTCCCATCGCATGGCATTGTTGCCATTGCGTTGCTCATGACGCTACAACTTCCACATCACGCTCAGAGACATGCCGAACGATTGACGGCGAAGGACATGTCGCGATCGTGCTCCACTTGCCACCATCATCGTTGCCACACGAGACGCAACGCCACGCCAAACTCACCTCCGGTCAGGACACCGTTGATGTCGTGCACGAATCACAAATGGGACTAAGATCTCCAAGACGGCGCCCCAAGTTGGGAATACAACGTTGGAGATGCCACCGGTTAGGACACCTACTGACCATGATGTCGTGCACGCCTAGCCTGCAAGAAGCACACATGGGACCAAGATCTCCAAGACGGTGCCTCAAAGAGAGAATACAACGTTGAAGATGCCGCCGCCGCCCGAACCTACAATGGGATCGTGACTTTCATCCGAGGATCTTGACATGACAGTTGAGGAAGCACAAATGGCCTAGACAACGCCTCCAAAACGATAGTGACGCCACGGGTGGCACCGTCGCCGACCGTCAAATGTCAGCAAGGCTTACGCCTGGAGCAGCCACAACCCCCACCCCCACGTCAAGCACTCCACTAGATCGCATACCTCCGTCGTAGCGAGCACGCCACCATCATGCAGGGCCACCTCCTCCATCGTCGCCAACCATTCACT
>NW_025231488.1:0-2373 GCF_018294505.1 Triticum aestivum | reverse complement strand
TGGAGTTTCAGGACTTTTGGAAGTGGGCGCGCCCCCACCCTCGTGGCCAGGGTGTGGGCCCCCTCTGGTACTTCTTTCGCTCAATAATTCTCATTAATTCCATAAATGACTTTCGTGGAGTTTCAGGACTTTTGGAGCTGTGGAGAATAGGTTTCCAATATTTGCTCCTTTTCCAGCCCAGAATCCCAACTGCCGGCATTCTCCCTCTTCATGATAAACCTTGTAAAATAAGAGAGAATAGCCATAAGTATTGTGACATAATGTGTAATAAGAGCCCATAATGCAATAAATATCGATATAAAAGCATAATGCAAAATGGACGTATCAACTCCCCCAAGCTTAGACCTCGCTTGTCCTCAAGCGGAAGCCGATATCAAAAAATATGTCCACATGTTTAGAGATAGAGGTGTCGATAAAAATAAAATACGGACATGAGGGCATCATGATCATTCTTATAACAACAACATATATAGATTTTGTCATATGATTTCTTATGCTCAAGTAACAATCTATTCACAATGTCAAGTATGGTTCAGAAACTTCATTGAGAACTAACAAACTATAATCTTAGTCATTGAAGCAATTGCAATTTATCATAACATCGGAAAGAGTCAAGAATAGTGCTTTTCAGCAAGTCCACATACTCAACTATCATTTAGTCTTCTACAGTTTCTAACGCTCACACAATACTTATGGTTCTGGAGTTTTAATCGGACACAGAGAAAGATAGGGGCTTATAGTGTTGCCTCCCAATGTTTTACCTCAAGGGTAATATCAACAATAATAGTTCATGCTAACTTACATCCAGTTGGATATATATATATATCAGGATCTTTCCAACACGAGGTGCTTGCCCAAGGATAAAATGAAAAAGGGAAAGGTGAGGATCACCTTGACTCTTGCCTAATGTAAAAGATAGGCCCTTCGCAGAAGGAAGCAGAGGTTGTCATGTGCTTTTAGGGTTGGATTCATAAAATCTTCATGCAAAAGAACGTCACTTTATATTGCCACTTGTGATATGAACCTTTATTATGCAGTCCGTCGCTTTTATTACTTTCATATCACACGATCGTATAAAGCTTATTTTCTCCGCACTAATAAGTCATACATATTTAGAGAGCAATTTTTATTACTTTCAACATGACAACTTACTTGAAGGATCTTACTCAATCCATAGGTAGGTATGGTGGACTCTCATGACAAAACTGAGTTTAAGGATATTTGGAAGCACAAGTAGTATCTCTACCTGGTGCAAGGAATTTTGGCTAGCATGAGGGGGAAAGGCAAGCTCAACATGTTTGAATGATCCATGACAATATACTTTAAGTGAGATTTGAGAAAACATAACCCATTACGTTGTCTTCCTTGTTCAACATCAACTCTTTAGCATGTCATACTTAAATGAGTGCTCGCAATCATAAAAGATGTCCAAGATAGTATATTTATATGTGAAAACCTCTCTTTCCTTATTACTTCCTATTAATTGCAACGATGATCAAAACTATGTTTGCCAATTCTCAACAACTTTTATGTATCATACTCTTTATGTGTGAAGTCATTACTATCCATAAGATCAATACGAACTCTTTTATTTCTTTTTATTCTTCCTATTTTCTCAAGATCATAGCAAAATAGCAAAGCCCTTGACTCAACACTAATCTTTATTACACTACTAGGGAAAAACCTATACACAGAATCTTATTAGCAGCGCGCTTTGAAATAAGGCGCTGCTGCTAATTAGCGGTAGCGAGCTCAAGAATAACTCGCTGCTGAAATAAATATAGCAGTAGCGCGCCCGCTCAAAGACGCGCTACTGCTATAATTCCCACGAGGCCGCCGCGAGGCTAGTTATAGCAGCAACGCGTTATAACGATGGGCGCTACTGCTACATAGCATAGTAGCAGCGCATTTCGCCAATAAGCGCTACTGCTAAGTTTACTACAAAAATTTAGTCCCACCTCGCTCCGTGAAGAGAGTTTCTACCACCTTAAATATGTTAGTTCTCAAACTTTGACAAGCACTTGGTCTTCACTGAACTCTATGTGTAGAATTTGTGGCTGCAATATGAGTCTTCACCTGTTCCTAAACCGGTGAGGACTCATATTGACAAATCAGATTGTACACAAAAAGATCGTTGATGATCAATGTATTTTTGATACATTGAACTAAGTCTATTTTTACATGCTGACACATAGCAGTAGCACTTCTTTGTGAAAGGCGCTTCTTCTAGGTAGTTTAGCAGTAGCGTCTTTCTCTATAGTGCGCTACTGCTAAGCCATTCCATCTCCCACCCCCATCTCCTCTATCCGATCCACTCACAGTCACACACTCACTGGATCCCCTCTCTATCCCCGCCGCCGGTCCTCCCCCGTC
>NW_025231487.1:9858-11284 GCF_018294505.1 Triticum aestivum | reverse complement strand
ACAAAAGAAGTCCGGAGTTCAAATAAGTTGGAAAAAAATTGAAGTGCCCGTGTACGAGATGAGTTCTCGTCCGAAAGCCTCATACTCCAAAAGAGATTGTCCAGTTTGTACACGAAGTGCGTCCAGTTTTTGCCGTGACCCTCTCTACTCTTTCGCACATGCTATGCGGGTGAAATGACGATACCATGCCAAGTTTCAACATTTTCACAGTTCATCTTGTAGTGATTTTCAATTTCACAGTCATTTAGCTCTCTAAACAATTAGGTAAATGACTAAAAAACAACAAATGTAGTCAGAACATGTTGGATATTGATGACGTTGCTTTGAATGCTGCATACTGAACGCAAAAGAAGTCGGGAGTTCAAATAAGTTTTAAAAACATTGAAGTGCCCATGTAACAGATGAGTTCTCGTCCGAAACCCTGATACTCCGAAAGAGATTGTCCAGTTTGTACAGGAAGTGCGTCCAGTTTTTGCCGTGACCCTCTCTACTCTTTCGCACATGCTATGCGGGTGAAATGATGATACCATTCCAAGTTTCAACATTTTGACAGTTCATTTTGTAGTGATTTTCAATTTCACGGTCATTTAGCTCTCTAAACAATTAGGTAAATGACTGAAAACAGCAAATGTAGTCAGAACATGTTGGAAATTGATGACGTCGCTTTGAATGCTGCATACTAAACACAAAAGACATCCAGAGTTCAAATAAGTTTAAAAAACATTGAAGTGCCCGTGTAATAGATGAGTTCTCGTCCGAAACCCAGATACTCCAAAAGAGATTGTCCAGTTTGTACACGAAGTGCGTCCATTTTTTGCCGTGACCCTCTCTACTCTTTCGAACATGCTATGCAGGTGAAATGATGATACCATGCCAAGTTTCAACATTTTCATAGTTCATTTTGTAGTGATTTTCAATTTCACGGTCATTTAGCTCTCTAAACAATTAGGTAAATGACTGAAAAACAACAAATAATGTCAGAACATGTTGGATATTGATGATGTTGCTTTGAATGCTGCATACTGAATGCAAAAGAAGTCGGGAGTTCAAATAAGTTTTAAAAACATTGAAGTGCCCATGTAACAGATGAGTTCTCGTCCGAAACCCTGATACTCCGAAAGAGATTGTCCAGTTTGTACACGAAGTGCGTCCAGTTTTTGCTGTGACCCTCTCTACTCTTTCGCACATGCTATGCGGGTGAAATGATGATACCATTCCAAGTTTCAACATTTTCACAGTTCATTTTGTAGTGATTTTCAATTTCACGGTCATTTAGCTCTCTAAACAATTAGGTAAATGACTGAAAACAGCAAATGTAGTCAGAACATGTTGGAAATTGATGACGTCGCTTTGAATGCTGCATACTAAACACAAAAGAAGTCCGTAGTTAAAATAAGTTTAAAAAACATTGAAGTGCCCGTGTAAC
>NW_025231487.1:8652-9848 GCF_018294505.1 Triticum aestivum | reverse complement strand
CAATTTCACGGTCATTTAGCTCTCTAAACAATTAGGTAAATGACTGAAAACAGCAAATGTAGTCAGAACATGTTGGAAATTGATGACGTCGCTTTGAATGCTGCATACTAAACACAAAAGAAGTCCGTAGTTAAAATAAGTTTAGAAAACATTGAAGTGCTTGTGTAACAGATGAGTTCTTGTCCGAAACCCTGATACTCCGAAAGAGATTGTCCAGTTTGTACACGAAGTGCGTCCAGTTTTTGCCGTGACCCTCTCTACTCTTTCGCACATGCTATGCGGGAGAAATGATGATACCATGCCAAGTTTCAACATTTTCACAGTTCATTTTGTAGTGATTTTCAATTTCACGATCATTTAGCTCTCTAAACAATTAGGTAAATGACTGAAAAACAACAAATGATGTCAGAACATGTTGGAAATTGATGACGTCGCTTTGAATGCTGCATACTAAACACAAAAGAAGTCCGGAGTTCAAATAAGTTGAAAAAAATTGAAGTGCCTGTGTACGAGATGAGTTCTCGTCCGAAAGCCTCATACTCCGAAAGAGATTGTCCAGTTTGTACACGAAGTGTGTCCAGTTTTTGCCATGACCCTCTCTACTCTTTCGCACATGCCATGCAGGTGAAATGATGATACCATACCAAGTTTCAACATTTTCATAGTTCATTTTGTAGTGATTTTCAATTTCACAGTCATTTAGCTCTCTAAACAATTAGGTAAATGACTGAAAAACAACGAATGTAGTCAGAACATGTTGGAAATTTATGAGGTTGCTTTGAATGCTGCATACTGAACGCAAAGGAAGTAAGGAGTTCAAATAAGTTTTAAAAACATTGAAGTGCCCATGTAACAGATGAGTTCTCGTCCGAAACCCTGATACTCCGAAAGAGATTGTTCAGTTTGTACACAAAGTGCGTCCAGTTTTTGCCGTGACCCTCTCTACTCTTTCGCACATGCTATGCGGGTGAAATGATGATACCATTCCAAGTTTCAACATTTTCACAGTTCATTTTGTAGTGATTTTCAATTTCACGGTCATTTAGCTCTCTAAACAATTAGGTAAATGACTGAAAACAGCAAATGTAGTCAGAACATGTTGGAAATTGATGACGTCGCTTTGAATGCTGCATACTAAACACAAAAGAAGTCCGTAGTTAAAATAAGTTTAAAAAACATTGAAGTGCCCGTGTAAC
>NW_025231487.1:7475-8179 GCF_018294505.1 Triticum aestivum | reverse complement strand
GACTGAAAAACAACAAATGATGTCAGAACATGTTGGAAATTGATGACGTCGCTTTGAATGCTGCATACTAAACACAAAAGAAGTCCGGAGTTCAAATAAGTTGAAAAAAAATTGAAGTGCCCGTGTACGAGATGAGTTCTCGTCCGAAAGCCTCATACTCCGAAAGAGAATGTCCAGTTTGTACACGAAGTGCGTCCAGTTTTTGCCGTGACCCTCTCTACTCTTCGCACATGCCATGCGAGTGAAATGATGATACCATACCAAGTTTCAACATTTTCACAGTTCATTTTGTAGTGATTTTCAATTTCACAGTCATTTAGCTCTCTAAACAATTAGGTAAATGACTGAAAAACAACGAATGTAGTCAGAACATGTTGGAAATTTATGAGGTTGCTTTGAATGCTGCATACTGAACGCAAAAGAAGTCAGGAGTTCAAATAAGTTTTAAAAACATTGAAGTGCCCATCTAACAGATGAGTTCTCGTCCGAAACCCTGATACTCCGAAAGAGATTGTCCAGTTTGTACACAAAGTGCGTCCAGTTTTTGCCGTGACCCTCTCTACTCTTTCGCACATGCTATGCGGGTGAAATGATGATACCATTCCAAGTTTCAACATTTTGACAGTTCATTTTGTAGTGATTTTCAATTTCACGGTCATTTAGCTCTCTAAACAATTAGGTAAATGACTGAAAACAACAAATGT
>NW_025231487.1:6574-7465 GCF_018294505.1 Triticum aestivum | reverse complement strand
ATTCATTTTGTAGTGATTTTCAATTTCACGGTGATTTAGCTCTCTAAACAATTAGGTAAATGACTGAAAAACAAAAAATGATGTCAGAACATGTTGGAAATTGATGACGTCGCTTTGAATGCTGCATACTGAACACGAGAGAAGTCCGGAGTTCAAATAAGTTTAAAAAACATTGAAGTGCCCGTGTACCAGATGAGTTCTCGTCCGAAAGCCTCATACTCCGAAAGAGATTGTCCAGTTTGTACACGAAGTGCGTCCAATTTTTGCCGTGACCCTCTCTACTCTTTTGCACTTGCTATGCGGGTGAAATGATGATACCATGCCAAGTTTCAACATTTTCACAGTTCATTTTGTAGTGATTTTCAATTTCACAGTCATTTAGCTCTCTCAAAAATTAGGTAAATGACTGAAAAACAACAAATGTAGTCAGAACATGTTGGAAATTGATGACGTTGCTTTGAATGCTGCATACTGAAAGCAAAAGAAGTCGGGAGGTCAAATAAGTTTTAAAAACATTGAAGTGCCCATGTAACAGATGAGTTCTCGTCCGAAACCCTGATACTCCGAAAGAGATTGTCCAGTTTGTACACGAAGTGCGTCCAGTTTTTGCCGTGACCCTCTCTACTCTTTCGCACATGCTATGCGGGTGAAATGATGATACCATTCCAAGTTTCAACATTTTGACAGTTCATTTTGTAGTGATTTTCAATTTCACGGTCATTTAGCTCTCTAAACAATTAGGTAAATGACTGAAAACAACAAATGTAGTCAAAACATGTTGGAAATTGATGACGTCGCTTTGAATGCTGTATACTAAACACAAAAGAAGTCCGTAGTTAAAATAAGTTTAAAAAACATTGAAGTGCCCGTGTAACAGATGAGTTCTCGTCC
>NW_025231487.1:2294-6564 GCF_018294505.1 Triticum aestivum | reverse complement strand
GTTTCAACATTTTCACAGTTCATTTTGTAGTGATTTTCAATTTCACGGTCATTTAGCTCTCTAAACAATTAGGTAAATGACTGAAAAACAACAAATGATGTCAGAACATGTTGGAAATTGATGACGTCGCTTTGAATGCTGCATACTAAACACAAAAGAAGTCCGGAGATAAAATAAGTTGAAAAAAAATTGAAGTGCCCGTGTACGAGATGAGTTCTCGTCCGAAAGCCTCATACTCCGAAAGAGATTGTCCAGTTTGTACACGAAGTGCGTCCAGTTTTTGCCGTGACCCTCTCTACTCTTTCGCACATGCCATGCGGGTGAAATGATGATACCATACCAAGTTTCAACATTTTCACAGTTCATTTTGTAGTGATTTTCAATTTCACAGTCATTTAGCTCTCTAAACAATTAGGTAAATGACTGAAAAACAACGAATGTAGTCAGAACATGTTGGAAATTTATGAGGTTGCTTTGAATGCTGCATACTGAACGCAAAAGAAGTCAGGAGTTCAAATAAGTTTTAAAAACATTGAAGTGCCCATGTAACAGATGAGTTCTCGTCCGAAACCCTGATACTCCGAAAGAGATTGTCCAGTTTGTACACAAAGTGCATCCAGTTTTTGCCGTGACCCTCTCTACTCTTTCTCACATGCTATGCGGGTGAAATGATGAAACCATTCGAAGTTTCAACATTTTCACAGTTCATTTTGTAGTGATTTTCAATTTCACGGTCATTTAGCTCTCTAAACAATTAGGTAAATGACTGAAAACACCAAATGTAGTCAGAACATGTTGGAAATTGATGACGTCGCTTTGAATGCTGCATACTAAACAGAAAAAGAAGTCCGGAGTTCAAGTAAGTTTGAAAAACATTGAAGTGCCCGTGTAACAGATGAGTTCTTGTCCGAAACCCTGATACTCCGAAAGAGATTGTCCAGTTTGTACACGAAGTGCGTCCATTTTTTGCCCTGACCCTCTCTACTCTTTCGCACATCCTATGCGGGTGAAATGATGATACCATGCCAAGTTTAAACATTTTCATAGTTCGTTTTGTAGTGATTTTCAATTTCACGGTGATTTAGCTCTCTAAACAATTAGGTAAATGACTGAAAAACAACAAATGATGTCAGAACATGTTGGAAATTGATGACGTCGCTTTGAATGCTGCATACTAAACACAAAAGAAGTCCGGAGTTCAAATAAGTTGAAAAAAAAATTGAAGTGCCCGTGTACGAGATGAGTTCTCGTCCGAAAGCCTCATACTCCGAAAGAGATTGTCCAGTTTGTACACGAAGTGCGTCCAGTTTTTGCCGTGACCCTCTCTACTCTTTCGCACATGCCATGCGGGTGAAATGATGATACCATACCAAGTTTCAACATTTTCACAGTTCATTTTGTAGTGATTTTCAATTTCACAGTCATTTAGCTCTCTAAACAATTAGGTAAATGACTGAAAAAGAACGAATGTAGTCAAAACATGTTGGAAATTTATGACGTTGCTTTGAATGCTGCATACTGAACGCAAAAGAAGTCAGGAGTTCAAATAAGTTTTAAAAACATTGAAATGCCCATGTAACAGATGAGTTCTCGTCCGAAACCCTGATACTCCGAAAGAGATTGTCCAGTTTGTACACAAAGTGCGTCCAGTTTTTGCCGTGACCCTCTCTACTCTTTCGCACATGCTATGTGGGTGAAATGATGATACCATTCCAAGTTTCAACATTTTCACAGTTCATTTTGTAGTGATTTTCAATTTCACGGTCATTTAGCTCTCTAAACAATTAGGTAAATGACTGAAAACATCAAATGTAGTCAGAACATCTTGGAAATTGATGACGTCGGTTTGAATGCTGCATACTAAACAGAAAAGAAGTCCGGAGTTCAAGTAAGTTTGAAAAACATTGAAGTGCCCGTGTAACAGATCAGTTCTCGTCCGAAACCCTGATACTCCGAAAGAGATAGTCCAGTTTGTACACGAAGTGCGTCCAGTTTTTGCCCTGACCCTCTCTACTCTTTCGCACATGCTATGCGGGTGAAATGATGATACCATGCCAAGTTTAAACATTTTCACAATTCATTTTGTAGTGATTTTCAATTTCACGGTGATTTAGCTCTCTAAACAATTAGGTAAATGACTGAAAAACAAAAAATGATGTCAGAACATGTTGGAAATTGATGACGTCGCTTTGAATGCTGCATACTGAACACGAGAGAAGTCCGGAGTTCAAATAAGTTTAAAAAACATTGAAGTGCCCGTGTACCAGATGAGTTCTCGTCCGAAAGCCTCATACTCCGAAAGAGATTGTCCAGTTTGTACACGAAGTGCGTCCAATTTTTGCCGTGACCCTCTCTACTCTTTTGCACTTGCTATGCGGGTGAAATGATGATACCATGCCAAGTTTCAACATTTTCACAGTTCATTTTGTAGTGATTTTCAATTTCACAGTCATTTAGCTCTCTCAAAAATTAGGTAAATGACTGAAAAACAACAAATGTAGTCAGAACATGTTGGAAATTGATGACGTTGCTTTGAATGCTGCATACTGAAAGCAAAAGAAGTCGGGAGGTCAAATAAGTTTTAAAAACATTGAAGTGCCCATGTAACAGATGAGTTCTCGTCCGAAACCCTGATACTCCGAAAGAGATTGTCCAGTTTGTACACGAAGTGCGTCCAGTTTTTGCCGTGACCCTCTCTACTCTTTCGCACATGCTATGCGGGTGAAATGATGATACCATTCCAAGTTTCAACATTTTGACAGTTCATTTTGTAGTGATTTTCAATTTCACGGTCATTTAGCTCTCTAAACAATTAGGTAAATGACTGAAAACAACAAATGTAGTCAAAACATGTTGGAAATTGATGACGTCGCTTTGAATGCTGTATACTAAACACAAAAGAAGTCCGTAGTTAAAATAAGTTTAAAAAACATTGAAGTGCCCGTGTAACAGATGAGTTCTCGTCCGAGACCCTGATACTCCGAAAGAGATTGTCCAGTTTGTACACGAAGTGCGTCCAGTTTTTGCCGTGACCCTCTCTACTCTTTTGCACATGCTATGCGGGTGAAATGATGATACCATGCCAAGTTTAAACATTTTCACAGTTCATTTTGTAGTGATTTTCAATTTCACGGTCATTTAGCTCTCTAAACAATTAGCTAAATGACTGAAAACAACAAATGTAGTCAGAACATGTTGGAAATTGATGACGTCGCTTTGAATGCTGCATACTAAACACAAAATAAGTCCGGAGTTCAAATAAGTTTAAAGAACATTGAAGTGCCCGTGTAACAGATGAGTTCTCGTCCGAAACCCTGATACTCCGAAAGGGATTGTCCAGTTTGTACACAAAGTGCGTCCAGTTTTTGCTGTGACCCTCTCTACTCTTTCGCACATGCTATGCGGGTGAAATGATGATACCATTCCAAGTTTCAACATTTTCACAGTTCATTTTGTAGTGATTTTCAATTTCACGGTCATTTAGCTCTCTAAACAATTAGGTAAATGACTGAAAACAGCAAATGTAGTCAGAACATGTTGGAAATTGATGACGTCGCTTCGAATGCTGCATACTAAACAGAAAAGAAGTCCGGAGTTCAAGTAAGTTTGAAAAACATTGTAGTGCCCGTGTAACAGATGAGTTCTCGTTCGAAACCCTGATACTCCGAAAGAGATTGTCTAGTTTGTACACGAAGTGCGTCCAGTTTTTGCCGTGACCCTCTCTACTCTTTCGCACATGCTATGCGGGTGAAATGATGATACCATGCCATGTTTCAACATTTTCACAGTTCATTTTGTAGTGATTTTCAATTTTCACCGTGATTTAGCTCTCTAAACAATTAGGTAAATGACTAAAAAACAACAAATGATGTCAGAACATGTTGGAAATTAATGACGTCGCTTTGAATGCTGCATACTAAACACAAGAGAAGTCCGGAGTTCAAATAAGTTTAAAATACATTGATGTGCCCGTGTACCAGATGAGTTCTCGTCCGAAAGCCTCATACTCCGAAAGAGATTGTCCAGTTTGTACACGAAGTGCGTCCAGTTTTTGCCGTGACCCTCTCTACTCTTTCGCACTTGCTATGCGGGTGAAATGTTGATACCATTCCAAGTTTCAACATTTTCACAGTTCATTTTGTAGTGATTTTCAATTTCATAGTCATTTAACTCTCTAAACAATTAGGTAAATGACTGAAAATAGCAAATGTAGTTAGAACATGTTGGAAATTGATGACGTCGCTTTGAATGCTGCATACTAAACACAAAA
>NW_025231487.1:1853-2284 GCF_018294505.1 Triticum aestivum | reverse complement strand
ACCCTGATACTCCGAAAGAGATTGTCCAGTTTGTACACGAAGTGCGTCCAGTTTTTGCCGTGACCCTCTCTACTCTTTTGCACATGCTATGCGGGTGAAATGATGATACCATGCCAAGTTTAAACATTTTCACAGTTCATTTTGTAGTGATTTTCAATTTCACGGTCATTTAGCTCTCTAAACAATTAGCTAAATGACTGAAAACAGCAAATGTAGTTAGAACATGTTGGAAATTGATGACGTCGCTTTGAATGCTGCATACTAAACACAAAAGAAGTCCGGAGTTCAAATAAGTTTAAAAAACATTGAAGTGCCCGTGTAACAGATGAGTTCTCGTCCGAAACCCTGATACTCCGAAAGGGATTGTCCAGTTTGTACACAAAGTGCATCCAGTTTTTGCTGTGACCCTCTCTACTCTTTCGCACATGCTA
>NW_025231487.1:1160-1843 GCF_018294505.1 Triticum aestivum | reverse complement strand
TTCATGTAAGTTTGAAAAACATTGAAGTGCCCATGTAACAGATGAGTTCTCGTTTGAAACCCTGATACTCCGAAAGAGATTGTCCAGTTTGTACACGAAGTGCGTCCAGTTTTTGCCGTGACCCTCTCTACTCTTTCGCACATGCTATGCGGGTGAAATGATGATACCATGCCAAGTTTCCACATTTTCACAGTTCATTTTGTAGTGATTTTCAATTTTCACCGTGATTTAGCTCTCTAAACAATTAGGTAAATGACTAAAAAACAACAAATGATGTCAGAACATGTTGGAAATTAATGACGTCGCTTTGAATGCTGCATACTAAACACAAGAGAAGTCCGGAGTTCAAATAAGTTTAAAAAACATTGAAGTGCCCGTGTACCAGATGAGTTCTCGTCCGAAAGCCTCATACTCCGAAAGAGATTGTCCAGTTTGTACACGAAGTGCGTCCAGTTTTTGCCATGACCCTCTCTACTCTTTCGCACTTGCTATGCGGGTGAAATGTTGATACCATTCCAAGTTTCAACATTTTCACAGTTCATTTTGTAGTGATTTTCAATTTCACAGTCATTTAGCTCTCTAAACAATTAGGTAAATGACTGAAAATAGCAAATGTAGTTAGAACATGTTGGAAATTGATGACGTCGCTTTGAATGCTGCATACTAAACACAAAAGAAGTCTG
>NW_025231487.1:705-1150 GCF_018294505.1 Triticum aestivum | reverse complement strand
TTTGTAGTGATTTTCAATTTCATGGTCATTTAGCTCTCTAAACAATTAGGTAAATGACTGAAAAACAACAAATGTAGTTAGAACATGTTGGAAATTGACGACGTTGCTTTGAATGCTGCATACTGAACACAAAAGAAGTCCGGAGTTCAAATAAGTTTAAAAAACATTGAAGTGCCCGTGTACCAGATGAGTTCTCGTCCGGAAGCCTCATACTCCGAAAAAGATTGTCCAGTTTGTACACGAAGTGCGTCCAGTTTTTGCCGTGACCCTCTCTACTCTTTCGCACTTGCTATGTGGGTGAAATGATGATACCATGCCAAGTCTCAACATTTTCACAGTTCATTTTGTAGTGATTTTCAATTTCACGGTCATTTAGCTCTCTCAACAATTAGGTAAATGACTGAAAAACAACAAATGTAGTCAGAACATGTTGGAAATTGATGAC
>NW_025231487.1:0-695 GCF_018294505.1 Triticum aestivum | reverse complement strand
GCACTTGCTATGTGGGTGAAATGTTGATACCATTCCACGTTTCAACATTTTCACAGTTCATTTTGTAGTGATTTTCAATTTCACAGTCATTTAGCTCTCTAAACAATTAGGTAAATGACTGAAAATAGCAAATGTAGTTAGAACATGTTGGAAATTGATGACGTCGCTTTGAATGCTGCATACTAAACACAAAAGAAGTTCAGAGTTCAAATAAGTTTAAAAAACATTGAAGTGCCCGTGTAATAGATGAGTTCTCGTCCGAAACCCAGATACTCCGAAAGAGATTGTCCAGTTTGTACACGAAGTGCGTCCAGTTTTTGCCGTGACCCTCTCTACTCTTTAGAACATGCTATGCGGGAGAAATGATGATACCATGCCAAGTTTCAACATTTTCACAGTTCATTTTGTAGTGATTTTCAATTTCATGGTCATTTAGCTCTCTAAACAATTAGGTAAATGACTGAAAAACAACAAATGTAGTTAGAACATGTTGGAAATTGACGACGTCGCTTTGAATGCTGCATACTGAACACAGAAGAAGTCCGGAGTTCAAATAAGTTTAAAAAACATTGAAGTGCCCGTGTACCAGATGAGTTCTCGTCCGGAAGCCTCATACTCCGAAAAAGATTGTCCAGTTTGTACACGAAGTGCGTCCAGTTTTTGCCGTGACCCTCTCTACTCTTTCGCACTTGCTA
>NW_025231486.1:10535-11285 GCF_018294505.1 Triticum aestivum | reverse complement strand
TTGAATGGTGCTTAGGGAGTGCAAAAAAGTCTGGATTTGTAATAAGTTTAAGAAAATGATGTGCCCATGTAACAGATGAGTTCTCGTCAGAAACACTGATACTTCGAAAGAGATTGTCCAGTTTGTACATGAAGTGCGTCCAGTTTTTGCCGTAACCCTCTCTACTCTTTTGCACATGCTATGTGGGTGAAATGATGATACCATGCCAAGGTTCGACATTTTCAGAGTTCATTTTGTAGTGATTTTCAATTTCACGGCCATTTAGCTCTCTAAACAAATCGGTAAATGACTGAAAATAGCAAATGGTGTCAGAAAGTGTTGAAAATAGGTCACGTCGCTTTGAATGGTGTGCACGGAACGCAAAAAAGTCTGGAGTTGTAATAAGTTTAAAAAATGAAGTGCCCATGTAACAGATGAGTTCTCGTCAGAAACCCTTATACTTCGAAAGAGATTGTCCAGTTTGTACACGAAGTGCGTCCAGTTTTTGCCGTAACCCTCTCTACTCTATTGCACATGCTATGTGGGTCAAATGATGATACCATGCTAAGTTTCGACATTTTTAGAGTTCATTTTGTAGTGATTTTCAATTTCACGGTCATTTAACTCTCGAAACAAATCGGTAAATGACTGAAAAATAGCAAATGATATCAGAAAGTGTTGAAATTTGATGACGTCGCTTTGACTGGTGCGTACGGAACGCAAAAAAAATCTGGAGTTGTAATAAGTTTTAAAAAATGAAGTGCCAGTGTA
>NW_025231486.1:8702-9501 GCF_018294505.1 Triticum aestivum | reverse complement strand
AGATTGTCCAGTTTGCACACGAAGTGCGTCCAGTTTTTGCCGTAACCCTCTCTAATCTTTTGCACATGCTATGTGGGTGAAATGATGATACCATGCCAAGTTTCGACATTTTCAGAGTTCATTTTGTAGTGATTTTCAATTTCACGGTCATTTAGCTCTCTAAACAAATCGGTAAATGACTGAAAAATAGCAAATGATGTCAGAAAGTGTTGAAAATTAATGACGTCGCTTTGAATGTGTGTACGGAACGCAAAAAAATCTGGAGTTGTAATAAGTTTAAAAAAATGAAGTGCCCATGTAACAGATGAGTTCTCGTCCGAAACCCTGATACTTTGAAAGATATTGTCCAGCTTGTACACGAAGTGCGTCCAGGTTTTTGCCGTAACCCTCTCTACTCTTTTGCACATGCTATGTGGGTGAAATGATGATACCATGCCAAGTTTCAACATTTTCAGAGTTCATTTTGTACTGATTTTCAATTTCACGGTCATTTAGCTCTCTAAACAAATCGGTAAATGAGTGAAAAATAGCAAATGATGTCAGAAAGTGTTGAAAATTGATGACATCGCTTTGAATGGTGCGTACGGAACGCAAAAAAGTCCAGAGTTTAATAAGTTTAAAAAAATGACGTGCCAGTGTAATAGACGAGTTCTCGTCCGAAACCCTGATACTTCGAAAGAGATTGTCCAGTTTGTACACGAAGTGCGTCCAGTTTTTGCCGTAACCCTCTCTACTCTTTTGCACATGCTATGTGGGTGCAATGATGTTACCATGCCAAGTTTCGACATTTTCAGAGTTC
>NW_025231486.1:1718-2214 GCF_018294505.1 Triticum aestivum | reverse complement strand
ACGAAGTGCGTCCAGTTTTTGCCGTAACCCTCTCTACTCTTTTGCACATGCTATGTGGGTGAAATGATGATACCATGCCAAGGTTTGACATTTTCAGAGTTCATTTTGTAGTGATTTTCAATTTCACGGTCATTTAGCTCTCTAAACAAATCGGTAAATGACTGAAAAATAGCAAATGATGTCAGAAAGTGTTGAAAATAGTTCACGTCGCTTTGAATGGTGCTTAGGGAGTGCAAAAAAGTCTGGATTTGTAATAAGTTTAAAAAAATGATGTGCCCATGTAACAGATGAGTTCTCGTCAGAAACACTGATACTTCGAAAGAGATTGTCCAGTTTGTACACGAAGTGCGTCCAGTTTTTGCCGTAACCCTCTCTACTCTTTTGGACATGCTATGTGGGTGAAATGATGAGACCATGCGATGTTTCGACATTTTCAGAGTTCATTTTGTAGTGATTTTCAATTTCACGGTCATTTAGCTCTCTAAACAAATCGGTA
>NW_025231486.1:1154-1708 GCF_018294505.1 Triticum aestivum | reverse complement strand
GGAACGCATAAAAGCCTGGAGTTGTAATTAGTTTAAAAAAATGAAGTGCCCATGTAACAGATGAGTTCTCGTCAGAAACCCTGATACTTCGAAAGAGATTGTCCAGTTTGTACACGAAGTGCGTCTAGTTTTTGCCGTAACCCTCTGTACTATTTTTCACATGCTATGTGGGTGAACTGATGATACCATGCCATGTTTCGACATTTTCAGAGTTCATTTTGTAGTGATTTTCAATTTCACGGTCATTTAGCTCTCTAAACAAATCGGTAAATGACTGAAAATAGCAAATGATGTCAGAAAGTTTTGAAAATTGATGACGTCGCTTTGAATGGTGTGTACGGAACGCAAAAAAGCCTGGAGTTGTAATTAGTTTAAAAAAATGAAGTGCCCATGTAACAGATGAGTTCTCGTCAGAAACCCTGATACTTCGAAAGAGATTGTCCAGTTTGTACACGAAGCGCGTCCAGTTTTTGCCTAACCCTCTCTACTATTTTGCACACGCTATGTGGGTGAAATGATGATACCATGACAAGTTTCGACATTTTCAGAGTTCA
>NW_025231486.1:0-1144 GCF_018294505.1 Triticum aestivum | reverse complement strand
CTTTGAATGGTGTGCACGGAACGCAAAAAAGTCTGGAGTTGTAATAAGTTTAAAAAAATGAAGTGCCCATGTAACAGATGAGTTCTCGTCAGAAACCCTTATACTTCGAAAGAGATTGTCCAGTTTGTACACGAAGTGCGTCCAGTTTTTGCCGTAACCCTCTCTACTCTATTGCACATGCTATGTGGGTGAAATGATGATACCATGCTAAGTTTCGACATTTTTAGAGTTCATTTTGTAGTGATTTTCAATTTCACGGTCATTTAACTCTCCAAACAAATCGGTAAATGACTGAAAAATAGCAAATGATGTCAGAAAGTGTTGAAAATTGATGACGTCGCTTTGACTGGTGCGTACGGAACGCAAAAAAAATCTGGAGTTGTAATAAGTTTTAAAAAATGAAGTGCAAGTGTAGCAGATGAGTTCTCGTCAGAAACCCTGATACTCCGAAAGAGATTGTCCAGTTTGCACACAAAGTGCGTCAAGTTTTTGCCGTAACCCTCTCTACTCTTTTGCACATGCTATGTGGGTGAAATGATGATACCGTGCCAAGTTTCGACATTTACAGAGTTCATTTTGTAGTGATTTTCAATTTCACGGTCATTTAGCTCTCTAAACAAATCGGTAAATGACTGAAAAATAGCAAATGATGTCAGAAAGTGTTGAAAATTGATGACGTCGCTTTGAATGTGTGTACAGAACGCAAAAAAATCTGGAGTTGTAATAAGTTTAATAAAATTAAGTGCCCATGTAACAGATGAGTTCTCGTCCGAAACCCTGATACTTCGAAAGATATTGTCCAGCTTGTACACGAAGTGCGTCCAGGTTTTTGCCGTAACCCTCTCTACTCTTTTGCACATGCTATGTGGGTGAAATGATGATACCATGCCAAGTTTCGACATTTTCAGAGTTCATTTTGTAGTGATTTTCAATTTCACGGTCATTTAGCTCTCTAAACAAATCGGTAAATGACTGAAAAATAGCAAATGATGTCAGAAAGTGTTGAAAATTGATGACGTCGCTTTGAATGGTGCGTACGGAACGCAAAAAAGTCTAGAGTTGTAATAAGTTTAAAAAAATGACGTGCCAGTGTAACAGATGAGTTCTCGTCCGAAACCCTGATACTTCGAAAGAGATTGTCCAG
>NW_025231485.1:8008-11287 GCF_018294505.1 Triticum aestivum | reverse complement strand
AACGGTGATTAGCACTAAGCTAATCACCTGACGGGCCGGCCCCACCTGGCAGGGCTCAGGCGACGGGGGCTCGTCGCCGGCGACCTCTGGACGCGGCGGAGTCCGCGCCACAGGCCACGGGGACGGCGTCTGAGAGCACCGGGGCGTAGCCCGGGCTCTCGCGCATCTGGTAGGGTAGGTGGAAGCAGCGGGGGAGGCCGGAGCTCGCCGGAGCGAAGCTCGGGGCGGCGGCCGGAGTTCGGGCGCGAGCGGGATCGGGCTGCGGGGCACGGGGAGGCCACCTGAGGGGCTCGGCGGCACCCTCGTGGCACCAGGAGCGCGAAGGGAGGCTTGGTTTGGGCGGAGGCGGGCCGAGACGGCGACGGCGACAAGGACGGCGGCGGGAGGCTTCGGCCGTGGTGGGAAGCGGCGCTACGGCACGGGAACGGGAGGGAGAAGAGAGGGGAACGGTGGAGGAGCTCACCGCGGATCCAGCGAGCACGAGGACGAGGTCGGGGATGCCCGGAAGCTCCCGAATCGACGGCGAGTACCCACGGCGGCCGGAGGCGAGGATGGCGACGGCGATGGCTCCACGGGATGCCCCGTCTTGCTTGGCTCGACGAGGAGGTAGAGGGGGTCGCGGCGGAGCTCGGGGGCTCTACGGAGGGGCGAGGGGACGGCAGGGAGCGCGTCGGTGACGAGCTGCGGCGGCGTCAGTGCTTCGGGTGAGAGGGAGAGAGAGCAGGGGGAGAGGAGGAGGGCGAGGGAGAGTGAGAGCGGTGCGGGGCAGCTGCGTGGCCAGCTGGGCCGCACAGGGGGGGAGGCCCAGGTAAGCCCCTCCTTCTTTATTTCTGTTTTTCTAATTTTTCTGACATTTGTTTTCATTTAATAAATATATTAAATCATTTAATTTTATTATGCCAATTTTTGCAGGAGCTGGATATATTATTCCAGAGCTCTTTTATAATTGGCATAATTTTTGGACCATATTTCATAAATATAGAAATATATTTCCAATGCAAATATTTATCGAATTAATCCAAATGGCCAAAATAAATGTCCATGAGCTCCTAAAAATATTGTTTTGATTTTTATCTCTGTCCAATATTTTCAGAGGGCAACATGAGCATTTTCTTGGACCCTTTTGGAGGAATTTTTATTTGGGTCATTTTCAAAAATGATTCTGAGGGTTCCACCAATCCTCATTTCAAATTTAAAATGAAATTTAAATATGATGCACAAATGGCTAGCTAGCCTAGGTCATACCAGACTAGGGATGTGACAACTCGCCCCCACTTGACAGAATCTCGTCCCGAGATTCAGGGGTCGACGGAAAGAAAGCGGGGTACTCCAGTCGAAGACGATCTTCTCGCTCCCAAGTAGCCTCTCTCTCGGAATGATGAGACCACTGAACTTTGAGAAACTTGATGTTCTGACGTCGAGTGACACGCTCTGCTTGATCAAGAATGCGAACCGGGTACTCTTGGTATGTGAGGTTATCTTGGAGATCAAGCGTTTCGTGGTCCACTCCGCGGATAGGATCCGAGAAGCAACGCCTGAGTTGAGAGACGTGGAAGACATCATGAACTCGAGAAAGATGTGGGGGTAGTTCCAATTGGTAGGCAACCTCTCCTCGTTTAGCGAGAATGCGAAAAGGACCAATGTAACAAGGAGCCAACTTGCCCTTGATACCGAAACGATGGGTACCCTTTAAAGGAGTAACCCGAAGGTAAGCTTGGTCGCCAATTTCATAAGTCATATCCTTATGATGACGATCGTACTGACTTTTCTGACGAGACTGGGCTGTTTTCAAATTCTCACGAATGATGCGAACTTGCTCTTCTGCCTCCTGGATCATATCCAGTCCAAAGAATTGTCTTTCACCGGTTTCTGACCAGTTCAAAGGTGTTCGACATCTTCGTCCATAGAGAACCTCAAAAGGAGCTTTCTTGAGGCTGGATTGGTAGCTATTGTTATAAGCAAACTCGGCGAAAGGAAGACATTTCTCCCAATCCATACCGAATGAGATAACGCAAGCTCTGAGCATGTCTTCGAGAATTTGATTGACCCGCTCCACCTGACCACTCGACTGAGGCTTTCCGTGAGCATCACATTCCCCAGGCCCTTCTTGATCGCAAGAGAGAAGAGTTCTGTAGTTTCACCCAGAGTAAGATGGCTGTTGATGCTTATAGCAGAGAGTTTGAGAACCTCGCCCGTTATGCCAGAGAAGAAGTGTCCACGGACGCCAAGAAGCAAGCTAGGTTCCGGAAGGGTCTCAACCCCAAGTTGCGTCGTGATCTTCACCTGCATCATTGTGATACATTCCAAGCCCTTGTGAACAAAGCCATCAATGCAGAGACAGCTCAGCTCACTTACGAGGAGTCTCGTAAGCACACCCGTGATTTGGGATCCTCCTCTGGCTCTAGCTCCCAGAAGCGCCGGATTTGGGTTCCAAACTCCGCTCTTCCTTCCGGATATGCACCGAGGCCATCCTATGTGGTGCCTCCTCCAGCTCAGCCGTATGTTCCACCCGGGCCTACTGGTAGACCGTTTGTCAGTGCGGGTCCCCGTCCAACCTCAGGGACTTGCTTCACATGCGGGAAGCCAGGACACTATGCACGTGACTGCTCTCAGACTAGTTATGCTCCACCCCAGCCTGAGAAGACTGTTGGCTGTATTAAGCCATCATGCAAGATGATCAGTGTCAAGTCAGCCCCCACTGAACGTGGACGTGTGCATCACGTCTCAGCTAAAGACGCTCATGATGATCCAGATGTCGTTCTTAGCACACTCCTTGTCAATTGTCACCCAGCATCAGTTCTATTTGATATTGGGGCATCTCACTCCTTCATTTCTGAAGGCTATGCTCGTTTGCACGACATATCATTTTGTGATATGCCAACTCCGCTTGAAATCCAAACCCCAGGGTCTAGATGGCAGACCACCAGAATCAGCCATGGTAACGAAATTCTTGTTGATAGACTTGTATTCCTTGCATCACTTGTAGCCCTCAAGTCTTCAGATATTAACATCATCTTGGGTATGGACTGGATGACAGCTCATCATGCCAGGATCGATTGTTACACAAGATCTGTTCAACTTACACACCCATCTGGCAAGATAGTCACCGTCTCCACTAGAGTTGCAAAGCGTCAGCTCTATTCTCTTAATGCCAGCCCTCTTCCAGACCTTGAAGATATTCCGGTAGTCCGTGACTTTCCGGATGTCTTTCCAGAGGAACTGCCAGGTGTTCCACCTGACAGAGATGTAGAGTTCGTCATAGACCTTATCCCAGGAACA
>NW_025231485.1:0-4034 GCF_018294505.1 Triticum aestivum | reverse complement strand
GGGCACAAGATCGTAGCTGAGGTATCAAGCTAAACGTCGAAGTCCACGTGGAACTACTAGTGAGACTGAAGTCTCTCTGCAAAAACATAAAATAGGCAAACGTGAGTACAAATGTACCCAGCAAGACTTACATCAGAACTATCTACATATGCATCATTATCAACAAAGGGGATGGTAGGGTTTGACTGCAGCAAGCCAGCTTTGACTCGGTGGCTATCCTAACTACGACTGCAAGCAACTCTTTTGAGGTGGCGCACACGAGTCCACATATTCACCATATCAATACACCACTATGGATCCGCTCCCGTCTCCCTGCGAGAACGCCATCCATAGCACTCACGCTTATCTTGCGTATTTTAGAGTATCCACTTTCACTTGTCTATGAACTGTACAAGGGGTCCAAGTTTCCATATCCGAGGAATCCGGCTATTCGAATAGATAATGTTAACCCTGCAGGGGTGTACTTCTTCACACACGCTCTCGCCACTTACCACCCTGTACACGTCATGTACCTCGGCAACCTTCAAGCGGAAGCCGGGCGAGGGAGTCGGCCACGACCTGACTAACCGAACAAGTCTCTAGTCCAGGTTTATCGCCTATTCTGGTTCCATCCGCAAGGAGATCCGGCCGGGGTGTCGCTTACGGCCCCAAACGATGTGTGCAGGGTTCCCAAGCCCACCAACCGGGTGCCACTTGGTACACCGGGCCACTGTGCCTAGTCTGTCCCAAGCCCACCTGTACCGGGTGCCACTTGGTAGACTACTAACACTACCTACAAACACCAGAAACTAGTTGCAACTCCTGGACAGAGATCATGTTGATTAATAAGTCGAGAGGGGTCGAGTTACCGGAACCCAATGTGTGGTAGTAGCTGTTCATGGATCACAAACACAGAACTCAGTTCCTGAGGACGGCTGCAATGAGACAACCCACCATGTACTCCTACATGGCCTCTCACCGCTACCTTTACCAAATCGTGTTCACACACTTAGCTCACACACAGTAGGACATGTTCACACGCCTCTGACTCATCCCCGATGAATCAGACCTGACTCAACTCTAAGCAATAGCAGGCATGACAAACAAGCATGAATGAGTAGGCACAACAGGGCTCAAACAACTCCTACTCATGCTAGTGGGTTTCATCTATTTACTGTGGCAATGACAGGTCATGCAAAGGATAAAGGGGTTCAGCTACCGTAGCAAGTAACAGATGAATCGATGTTGTCCTAATGCAGTAAAAGAGAGCAGGAGCGAGAGAGTAGGATTGTATCGGAATGAACAAGGGGGTTTTGCTTGCCTGGCACTTCTGAAGATAACCTTGAGTCTTCATCAGTGTCAACGATCACATCATCGGTATCACGTCTATCGAGAGGGAACAAAAACCGGCAGCATAGAAAGGAACACAATCAATGCAATGCACAATATGATGCATGATCATGACATGGCAAAATGAATGTGTTTTGGGCTAATGCAACTAAAACCAAATTAAATGAAGTTGGTTTGAATCCAAGATTCAAATTCAAACTCCATATGTGATTATTTAAATGCCCTTTAATTGATTTGTGCTAAACAGCAGCTATAAGTTGTTCTAACATGCATGAAAATGGTACAGATGGATTCCTTGAATTTTTCTGATAATTTTTCATATATAATTTATTTAATTTGGAGTTACGGTTAATTTTCTATGATTTATTGAAGTTTTAGGCATTTTCTGGAATTTCCTGATAATATTAAATCCAGAAAATACTTATTGCGTCAGCCCCACGTCACAGTGACGTCAGCAGGGTCAACTGGGCGCTCAGAGTCAAACCTGACGTGTGGGGGCCACACGTCAGTGACACAGGTTAGACAGGGGGGGGTCAGTTTAATTTAATTAAAGATTAGGGCACTAGGGCCCACATGTCAGTGTCAGCAGGGGGGTAATTAAATTAAAATAGCTAAACTAATTAACAGGGGGGCTGGCCCCACCTGTCATTGACCCAGGGGGGGTCAAAGGTTCAAACCCCCTGGTCGGCGGGGTCAACTCGCCGGCGTTTAGCCGCCGGCGAGGCTAAACGCGGCGGTGCAGGTGCGGGTTTCACGTACAGGGCACCGTTCGGGGCGCCGTTGGGCGCTATGGATAGCTGGGAGTGGCCCGCGGCGGGTGGTGCAGGTAGTTGGGTTCAGGGTCGCAAGAAAAGGCGCCGGCAGCGTGTTTGGCGGCGGCCGGAGTTCGGGCGTCGATGGAAACGACGACACCGTGCACGGGAGGGTCCACGGTTAGCACCTACGCGTTCTACGAGAGCCCACGAACCCAACGGAGGCACGCACGGGACCAAATGGCCACCGGAGCCTCGTCGACGATGAGCCCGTGCGGCGGCGTGCTGTCGGGGAAGAGAGGCGCGGCGGCTACGGCATGCTAGAGAGAAAACGGAGAGGGGGAGGATGATCAGGAGCTCACGGCGGGGTCGTAGGTGATCTCGGCGGCCTCGGGGATGGCCTGGTGACGACAAATCGGTCGACGGCGGCCGTCGGTGCAGGGAATGAAGATGGCATCGGCGACGGCGCTGCTGGGCATCCGCAGGCGTGTTCTTCGGCTTGGAGCTTCACGACATCGAGGCGGAGCTAGGGGTCACAGCCACGGGGCAAGGGGACGGCGGTGGGCGCGGTGCCTTGCAGCGGCAGGCACCGGCTGATTTGGGCGGCTGTGAGAGAGAGAGAGAGCAGAGGAGCGAGGGGGGGGGGAGAGAGAACCAGAGAGTGAGAGAGCATCGGGGTTGCGTGGCGTCGCGTAGGAAGTCCAGGGCGATGTTAGATAATCTGCTAGCATTCGATGCTACCGAGTGGTTAGTTGACTGGCTATGGAATCTATGTATAACAGTGTCGGGCGAGAACTGCAGGCCATCCTTGAGCAAGCACACGTCTTCTTTCTGAGATGCCTTCTTATTCATGCTATTATCCCCACCGTCTCCGTCCCTGACGCAAGTCAGGATCTCCACCACCTCCTTGATGGACGGCCTTAGATCCCTCTCCAGTTGCAAGCACTGGAAGGCCACCTCCGCGACGCGATCGATCGTCCTCTTCGTTTCGGGGTCGGTATTGTAGCCGAGCTCCGGATTAACCAGCTGAACAACTTGATGGTTCTGAATCCTGTTGAGAGCCATGTTTGCCAAGTTGATCTCACTGTGGCTCCTGCTCATGTCCACATGGGCCTTGGTGGGAAGAGAGAGGGGCGGCCAGGAAGGGCCGCGCGCCCCCTCTCCCTCTGGTCCGAATTGGACTAGGAGGGGGGGCCTCTTTCCTTCCCCTCCTCTCCCCCTTCCTTCCCCTCCTAGTAGGAGTAGGAAAGGAGGAGTCCTACTCCTACTAGGAGGAGGACTCCTCCTCCTGGCGCGCCCAACAAGGGCCGGCTGGCCTCCCCCCTCCCTCCTTTATATACGGGGGCAGGGGGCACCCCATAGACACACAAGTTGATCTACGGATCGTTCCTTAGCCGTGTGCGGTGCCCCCCTCCACCATATTCCACCTCGGTCATATCGTCGCGGAGTTTAGGCAAAGCCCTGCGCCGGTAGAACATCATCATCGTCACCACGCCGTCGTGCTGACGGAACTCTTCCCCGAAGCTTTGCTGGATCGGAGCCCGGGGATCGTCATCGAGCTGAACGTGTGCTGAACTCGGAGGTGCCGTACGTTCGGTGCTTGGATCGGTCGGATCGTGAAGATGTACGACTACATCAACTGCGTTGTCATAACGCTTCCGCTTACGGTCTACGAGGGAACGTGGACGAACACTCTCCCCTCTCGTTGCTATGCCATCACCATGATCTTGCGTGTGCGTAGGAATTTTTTTGAAATTACTACGTTTCCCAACAGTGGCATCCGAGCCTGGTTTTATGCGTAGATGTCATATGCACGAGTAGAACACAAGTGAGTTGTGGGCGATATAAGTCATACTGCTTACCAGCATGTCATACTTTGGTTCGGCGGTATTGTGAGATGAAGCGGCCCGGACCGACATTACGCGTACGCTTACGCGAGACTGGTTTCACCGC
>NW_025231484.1:0-11287 GCF_018294505.1 Triticum aestivum | reverse complement strand
GAGCGAGAACATGGGATTGTATCGATATGATCAAATGGTTGGTTGCTTGCCTGATGGTTCGATGCACTGATACGGTTCTTCGTTAGGGTAATCACGGTACTCCTCGGAGGCAGAACCCGTCGCAAAGGACACCGATACACAACCATCACCAAACAATGTGCAACAATATGATGCATGCATGAAACATGGCAATATGAGTGTCTTGGGCTAATGCAACTAAAACCAGAAGGGTTTGAACAAATTTGAATCAAAGATTCAAATTTCAAACTCAAACATGGCCTTTTAAAGTGCTTTTCCTTGTTCTGCTTAAAACATCAATTTAACTTGTTTGATCATGCATGAAAATAGTACAGATGGATAGATTGGATTTTTCTGATCATTTTTCATATATAATTTGTCCAATTTGGAGTTACAGAATAAAAGTTATGAATTTTTGAAGTTTAAATAATATTCTGGAATTTCCTGATTTAATTTAAATCCAGAAATATAAATATTGCGCCAGCATGACGTCAGCATGACGTCAGTGGTCAACTGCGGCTGGCTGGGGTCAAACCTGACGTGTGGGGTCCACACGTCAGTGACAGGGGGGTTAAACAGGGTTAATTTAATCCTAATTAGGGGTTAGTGGCGCTGGGGCCCACTGTCAGTGTCAGGGGGGTTAATTAAACGGTGATTAGCACTAATCTGACCACCTGGCCGACGGGGCCCACGCGTCAGTGACCCTGGGGGGGTCAAACCCCAGGTCAAACAGGTCAAACCCACCGGCGACATGACGCCGGCGGGGCCCGAGACGGCGGCGCGATGCGGAAACGCGCTACAGGGCACGGGCGAGGCCGTGCTTGGGCTCGTTGGAGAGCCCTTGCTCCCGCGCGTCGAACGGTGGTGGTGGCCGTGCCTGAGGTGGCCGGTACCGACGACGGCGAGCTCGCGAGCGGCGGCCGGAGTTCGGCCAACGGCGGGTTAGGCGATGCAGGGCGCTAGGGGAGGCGTTGGTGCGTGCTACGTGCTCCTGGTGAGGTGTGGAGCACGTTGGTGTGCTCGGCTGGGCGCTACGGTGACTGTGGCCACGACGGCGACGAGGCACGGCGGCGGCGAGCTTCGGAGCTCAAGGGGGCGGCAGCTACAGGATGCTAGGGACGACGGGGCAAGGGGGAATCGGGTCAGTGGCTCACCGCGGAGCTGCAGGGATGGTTAGCGGGCTCGGGGACGTCCGGTAGCTTCCGATTCGACGGCGACGATCTCCGGTGGCCGAGGAGGGGAACGGCGACGTGGGCGGCGATGCAGGGCTTCCCGAGGGGCTTGGCTTGGTGGGGAGGAAGAGGGGGTCGAGGCGGAGCTCCTGAGCTCAACGGAGGGGCGAGGGGTGGCCGGTGACGGCTGCTATGGCGAACGGCGGCGATGGTGGTGTTCGGCCGTGTGAGAGAGAGAGCGAGGGAGAGGAGGGAAGAACCGAGGGAGAGTGAGAGAGAGCAGGGGAGGGCGTGGCGTCGTCCGGGGCATCGAGGGCGACGAGAAGGGCGCCAGGCAGGCAGGGAGGGAGGTGGCGTGGCGCGGTGGCGCGCGCGCGCGCCGGCCACACTCCCCTCCCTCTGTCGAGGACGAAGACGACAGAGGAGGGAGGCGGGCTGGGCCGCCTGCTGGCTGGGCCGGCCAGCTGGCTGGGCTGCACAGGGAGGAGCCCAGGTAAGCTTCTCCCTTTTATTTATTTCTGTTTTTTAATTTTCTGACATTTGTTTTGATTTAAATAATATATTAAATCATTTATTTACCTTATGCCAATTTTTGCAGGAGCTAGATATATTATTCTAGAGCTCCTTTATATTTGGCATAATATTTGGACATATATTAATATATATAACTAATATATTTCCAATGCAAATATTTATGCATTAATTCCAAATGCCCAAAATAAATACCTATGAGCACTTAAAAATATTGGTTTGATTTTTATCTCTGTCCAATATTTTCAGAGAGCAACATGAGCATTTTCTTGGACCTTTTTGGAGAAATTTATATTTGGATCATTTTCAGAAATGATTCTGAGGGTTTCACAAATCCCCATTTCAATTTAAATGGAATTTTAAACATGATGCACACACTCTGATGCATGACTAGCTAGGGTGTGACAACTCACCCCCACTCAAAGGAATCTCGTCCCGAGATTTGGGTTCCTCCGGGAAGAAGGCGGGATACTCAAGTCGAAGACGATCCTCCCTTTCCCAAGTTGCTTCATCCTCAGAATGGTGCGACCATTGAACTTTGAGAAACTTGATATTATGACGTCGGGTGGTACGTTCGGTTTGATCGAGAATACGAATGGGGTACTCTCGATATGTAAGATTATCTTGGAGATCAAGCGCTTCGTGGTCCACTCCACGGATAGGATCCGAGAAGCAACGCCTGAGTTGAGAAACGTGGAAGACATCGTGGACTCTGGAGAGGTGCGGAGGTAGTTCCAACTGGTAGGCAACTTCTCCTCGTTTGGCGAGAATGCGAAAAGGTCCAATGTAACGAGGAGCCAATTTGCCTTTGATACCGAAACGATGGGTTCCCTTCAGAGGGGTGACCCGAAGATAAGCCTTCTCGTCAACCTCGAAAGTCATAGCCTTATGTTTTCGGTCATATTGACTCTTTTGACGAGATTGGGCTGCTTTCAACTTTTCACGAACGATACGAACTTGTTCTTCTGCTTCCTGAATCATATCCGGGCCAAAGAATTGTCTTTCCCCGGTCTCTGACCAGTTAAGGGGTGTTCGACACCGTCGTCCATAGAGAACTTCAAAAGGGGCTTTACCCAAGCTAGATTGATAGCTGTTGTTGTAAGCGAATTCGGCAAATGGAAGGCACTTCTCCCAGTCCATTCCGAATGAGATAACAGAGGCTCGAAGCATGTCTTCTAGAATTTGGTTGACGCGTTCCACTTGACCACTCGACTGAGGGTGGAAAGCGGTGCTAAAGGAGAGACGAGTTCCCATAGCATTTTGGAAACTTTCCCAAAATCGAGAGGTGAAAAGACTTCCTCGATCCGAGTTAATTTCCAAAGGAACACCATGGAGAGACACTATACGGGAGATGTATAAGTCTGCCAGCTGACTAGCGGTTATACTCTCACGAACAGGTAAGAAATGGGCTACTTTGGAAAGACGATCGACAACGACGAAAATAGCATTATTCCCTCTCTTGGTCCTGGGAAAACCGGTGATGAAATCCATACCAATTTTATCCCATTTCCATTCAGGAATAGCTAAGGGTTGAAGGGTGCCAGCAGGCCGTTGATGCTCTGCTTTTACACGACGACAGACGTCGCAATTAGCAATATACTGAGCAATTTCTCTTTTCATCCTAGTCCACCAGAACCTCTGGCGTAGGTCCTGATACATCTTAGTACTACCGGGATGAATGGTGAGAGGAGATTCATGAGCTTCCTTAAGGATCAAACGCCTCAGGTTGCGCACTTTGGGAACCACTAGTCGATTCCCGAAGTATACGACCCCTTGATCATTAATGGAGAAACAATTCGCAACTCCTTTCTGGATGTTTCTCTTGATGCGGGAAATTCCCGGATCTACCTTCTGTGCTTTGATAATCTGATCCGTAAGGGTAGGTTTTGCCACCAAGGTGGAAAGAAAACCTTGAGGTACAATGTGAAGGTTAAGCTTCCGAAATTCCTCATGGAGAAGCGGTTTACTTTGTTGTAACATCAGGTTGTTACAATAAGATTTACGACTTAGCGCATCAGCCATGACGTTGGCTTTCCCTGGGGTGTAGGTTATTCCTAAGTCGAAGTCTGTGATCAATTCAACCCAACGTCTTTGCCTGAGATTCAGATCCGGTTGGGTGAAAATGTACTTCAGACTTTGGTGATCAGTGAATATTTCGCAACGATTACCGAGGAGGTAATGTCGCCAGGTCTTAAGTGCATAGACTACGGCTGCAAGCTCTAGATCATGAGTAGGATAATTCTCCTCATGTGGGTGCAATTGCCGTGAAGCGTAGGCAATTACGTGTCGATCTTGCATGAGAATGCAACCTAGTCCTTGTCGCGAGGCGTCGCAGTAGATAACAAAGTCCTTGGAGAAGTCTGGCGGTACCAGTACGGGAGCAGAGGTCAGGCGTCTTTTCAGTTCCTGAAAGCTGTGCTCACACTGTGGAGTCCATTCGAATTTCTTATCTTTCTTGAGGAGTTCGGTTAGAGGTTTAGCAACCTTGGAGAAGTTCTCGACAAAGCGACGACAATAGCTCGCTAAGCCTAGAAAACTCCGAACTTGCTTGACCGGTTCAGGTGGAGTCCAATTAAGGACGGCTTGAACTCGCTCAGGGTTAACAGCAATACCTTTACCAGATATTACATGACCCAAATAGGTCACTTCTGATAACCAGAATTCACATTTAGAAAATTTGGCATAAAGGCGATGCTCTCGAAGTTTCTGCAACACTAGCCTTAGATGTTCGGCATGTTCTTCCTCGTTCTTGGAGTAGATGAGTATATCATCGAGGTAAACCACGACGAATTTATCCAAATACTCCATGAAGATTGAGTTCATTAACCGAGAAAAGGTGGCTGGAGCGTTGGTTAAACCGAAGGACATGACGGTGTACTCGTATTGGCCATAACGAGTAACAAAGGCCGTTTTAGGAATGTCCCCGTTTCTGATTTTGATTTGATGGTAGCCCAACCTCAAATCCATCTTGGAGAAGACTGAGGATCCAGCGAGCTGATCATACAGATCGTTGATCCTGGGAAGTGGATATTTGTTCTTGATTGTGACCAAATTGACAGGTCGGTAATCTACAACCATCCGGTCCGTACCATCCTTCTTCTTGACGAATAGGACGGGGCAAGCCCACGGAGATGAACTAGGGCGGATGAAACCCTTTTTCAAGGATTCATCGAGTTGTTTCTTAAGCTCGGCTAGTTCTAGTGGTGCCATCTTATAGGGTCTTCTAGCAATCGAAACGGTTCCGGGGATGAGGTCGATTACGAACTCAACATCCCTGTCAGGTGGAACACCTGGCAATTCCTCTGGAAAGACATCCGGGAAGTCACAGACTACCGGCACGTCCTCAAGGTCTGGCAAAGGGCTGGCGTTAAGAGAATATAATTGTCGCTTGGCTATTCGGGTCAAGACATTGACTATCTTCCCCGAAGGATGGGTGAGTTGAACAGTCCTAGAGAAGCAATCAATTTTGGCTTGATGAGCTGACATCCAGTCCATACCCAAAATGATATTAATATCTGAAGATTTAAGGGCTATCAAAGATGCGAGAAAAACAAGTCTGTCGACTTGGATTTCATTTCCATGGCTTACTCTAGAGGTTTGCCATTTGGATCCCGGAGTTTGAATTACCATAGAGGTTGGCATATCACCGAATGCGACGTTATGCAAGCGAGCATAGTTTTCAGATATAAAAGAATGAGAGGCTCCTGTATCGAAAAGAACAGATGCCGGGTGGCAATTAACAAGAAGCGTACCGAGAACGACGTTGGGATCTTCTTGAGCTTCTTCGGCAGAGATACAGTTGACATGGCCACGTGAAGCGGTGACCGGTTTAGCATGAAACACTTTTCCTGTCGGCTTGCCACGGCCAACAGCTTTAGCAGATTGATTGGGGTTGGTCTGGGGACACTCACGCATATAATGACCAGATTCCCCACACTTGAAACAAGTCACGGAACTGGTACGTGGAGGAGCATTATTGGTTGGACCCCCATAGGGCTTGGCTGGGGCAGACTGTTGAACGGGGCGAGGCGCCTGGAAAGATGGCCTCGGTGTGAATCTGGGTGGCAGGGCGGTGTTGGGTACCCACACGCGGCGCTTCTGAGGACCAGCACCGGATGAGGAACCCGTGTCACGTCCATGCTTGCGTGTTGCGTCATAGTCAGTCTGACCAGTTTCAGCACTGATGGCTTTGTTGACAAGTTTCGAAAAAGATGTGCGCTCATGCAGATGGAGGTCGCGGCGAAGCTCAGGACTAAGGCCCTTACGGAACCTTGCTTGCTTCTTGGCGTCAGTAGAAACTTCCTCGGTTGCATATCGGGCGAGATTACCAAACTCCCTGCTATAGGCATCCACAGAAAGTCGGCCTTGGGTGAAACTGCAAAATTCTTCACGTTTACGGTCCATGAGACCCTCCGGAATGTGATGTTCATGGAAAGCCTCGCTGAACTCAGCCCAAGTAGTGACATGGCCCGCTGGGCGCATAGCTCCATAATTCTCCCACCATAGACTGGCGGGGCCTTCAAGATGATATGCAGCAAAGGTGACCTTGTCAGCCTCCGCTACCAGCGCGGAACGCAGTTTGTGAGAGATACTGCGAAGCCAGTCATCAGCGTCGAGAGGCTCGACGGAGTGGTGGAACGTGGGTGGATGCAATTTGATAAAATCACTGAGTGACACCACGTTAGCCCTCTGATGGTGTGCTGTATTCTGTTCAATACGCTCCAACAAACGGTTGGTCTCCCGCTTGTTTCTCTCAGCTTCCATCATAACCTTGGCTAGTGAAGGAGGATGAGGCAGATTTGCATCCCTGGCTTCACTGCCTTCGGCCTGCTCTTGGGAAGCAGGGTTAGCGCGCGTGTTGACCATCCTAGGTAACAAGACAACGATTTAGTCAGGATGATAAAATTCCGACATAGGATATAAAATGTAAGGTATAACTCGAAATGCAAGATGATCATCCGTATGACATGGTAAATACAGAAACTGCTTCTTTATTCCATCGTCATACACACCATACAGGGTTTAGTACAAGACCAAACAAAGTACTATTACGGTGAAAGAGGATTACATCTTATCGGAGGCATCCCAAGCTCCTATACATTATTTTCTACACCTCCGGAAAGAGTACAAACTAGGTCATATCCCACGAGTCACGCAGGACGATAGACGACACAGCTAGTGCGAACTAGTGATACTACCGCTAACTCAGACCGATCCGTAGTAGTCCTCGTAGAAGTCACCTCCATAGCCTGGAAGCTCAACATGATCATCCGGAAACAGACGGTCTCGCGGAGCTTGTGGACCATAGGGGCTAGGATGAGGCCTTGGACCAACAAACGGTGGCCTACGGGGACCGCGAGGTGGGGTGATGCCTCCTACATCACGCCAAACCATCACGTCCGGCAGAGCAGATCTCACAGGATAGAGATCGCGCATATCCGAATATCCAGCTTGCACCGCCGGTGCGAACCGAGTCAAAGTGGCCCAGTGGTCAGCACGGGTATTGAAGAGCTCTAACCTCAAGGCCCGATTTTCACGGTCCTTATCCTCGAGCATCTCAGCAGTGGTGCGAGTCCGTGAATCCTCCTGAGTGGGGTCAGCATAAATAGCCTGGAGATACCCTTGTGCTCCCGGAAGTGATCCTGGCATATACCGGAAATCAGAGTCCCGAAATAGACCAGATCTGACTCGCATAATGGTCATCATAGAGTAGGCGGCGTCCTGCACAGCCATCTCAATGGTAACCCCGAGTCCATAAGAGCAGTGAAGAGGCTCGGTGGATCCAGGATAAGATGGAAATATCCTGACAGTGCAGAGATACTGGCTTTGATTAAAGTCTCGGAATTGCTCTTCGACCGTGTACTCAGGATACCAGCGGTATCCAGCCTCAGTCATTACCCTGACCAACTTGGCAGTATGGCCGGGTACATCTAGGCATCGAGTCAGGCGAACCACTTGATTGAGGTCGCGAGTGGCCATCTGAAAACACAATCATAATGCAAAGGCATTAGAATTTCTAGCAAAATTTCGGCAGCATAACAGCTGTAAATGCTCAAGAAGGATTTTGAGACATTTGACAAAGGATTTCATACACACTCAACATCATCATATCAAATTCTGAGTCCATCCTAGCACATAATATGGTAGAAGAACTGAACTAGGCTTGTATCCATCATACCTATAAGGTACTACTGATTAGCAACACGTGATCCTGATAGAGAGAACAGATCCTAATTCCTTAACCCCCGGTGGAAGAATGGACTGACTCAGATCAGAATGTCATAAGACAAAGGAGTAAAAAGAGCCTTACGTTCCAACCCACAAACAATTCCCCTACATATAACTAAAGAATTTCTAGACTCAACATCGACCAGTTTGGCTTGGAGAACCTACAGGCAGTCCGGCTCTGATGCCAACGCTGTCAGGACCCCGACTCGATGTCACATCGATCTAGCCGGTAACACCTCATATCACTTTGCGGCCTCACGCACGGTATCCCCACGGGTGTCGCCTTACCTTTGCCCGGGACCGTTTGTGCCTTTTGGCTCACGTATATGATAGTGTCGCTAGCATCCATATGATAAGGAGCCCGGGCTGACATGACTAGTCGTAAACCCAAAGTGGCACAGACTTACAGGGACAGGCATCCATGACCCAGCTTCGAACGTGTCGGTCATCAGCAAATGGGTCCGGGCTGTAGCACTGGGCTAGCAGGACTCCGGTAAACCGGGCTGTAGCGGGCTAACAGGACTCCGGTACTCAAAGCGTGACATTTCCCCGAAGGGACAGACACAGGAACGAAGAAGGACACATGCCGGCCAGCCTAAGTGTTCCAGAGCAGTAGCAAGCTACCATGGCTCAGCGGTAACACTAGGAGACATTTCCCGGTAAGAGAGGCTACTAAAGATAAACAACTAGATAGTCAGATCCCACACATACCAAGCATTTCAATCATACACACAATATGCTCGATATGTGCAAATACAACAAAGCATCACAACATGACTCTACGACACAAGTACTTTATTTAAGGCTCAGGGAGCCATACATAACATACACAAAGGTACGGGTCTCACGACCCAACATACAAGTCATACAGTCATACAAACCAGCAGCGGAAGTACATTGTCTGAGTACAGACAACTAGTAAAATAAAAGAGGCTTGGGAAGCCTAGCTATACTACGTGGTCCTTCACAAGCTCAGGGTCACCACCTGGGCCTTTAGCCTACTCGTTGATGTCAACGTCTACATAGAACCCATCAGAAGGGGTTGCAGCGTCTTCTGTAAAAATGTAGATTATAGCAACATGAGTACGAAGGTACTCAGCAAGACTTACATCAGATCCTACATACATGCATATTATCAAGAAGGGTTGGTGGAGTTATTGCAGCAAGCCAGCTTTGACTCTTGGCTAGACTATCCTACGATACTTCAACTTGAAATGGTTTTGCGCACACGAGTCCACTACTCACCAATTCAATACACTACCGAGGATCCGCCTCCGTCTTCCTACGGAAGAGCCATCCTCGGCACTCACACTTATCTTGAGGCTTTTAGTAGTTTCCATTTACTTGTCTACGAACTGTATAGGCAACCAAGTAGTCCTTTACCGCGGACGCGGCTATTCGAATAGATCATGTTAACCCTGCAGGGGTGTACTTCTTCATACACGCTCTCACCACTTACCGTCGTTTACACGACATGTACTCGGCAACCTTCAAGCGGAAGCCCAACGTGGGTGTCGGCCACGACCTACCTAACCACCTAAGCCTCCAGTCCAGGTTTATCGCCTATCCAGGTTCCATCCGCAGGGAGTCCGGCCGAGGTTTCCCATACGGCCCCGAACGATGTGAACAGGGTTCCCGAGATACCTAACGGGTATTCGGTACACCCGGCCACGTACCTACCGCATCACAGCCCACCCCTACGGTCAGCGCTGTCCACGACCTCTAGTAGACTACAAACACCAGAAACTACTTGCAACTCCTGGACGGAGAACTAGGGTGAATAAGAAGCCGAGAGGGTCCATTGGTTTCGGGCCCAATGCATGGTAGTAGCTGATTCTTAAATCACACATACAGATCTCAGTGCTTAAGGTCGGCTTCAATGATACAACCCACCATGTACTCCTACATGGCCTCTCATCGATACCTTTACCAAATCGTGTTCACCACACCACTCTCATTACCGACATAAACATTTCACTCTAGCCCATCACCCAGATGAACCAGACCTGACACGACTCTAAGCATAGCAGGCATAGCAAGGTAGGAACAACACATACATATGGCTCAATCAACTCCTACACATGCTGGTGGGTTTCATCTAGTTACTGTGGCAATGACAGGTCATGCAGAGGAAATGGGTTCAACTACCGTAGCACACAGCAGTTTGAAACGCGTTGTCTTAATGCAGTAAAAGAGAGCAGGAGCGAGAACATGGGATTGTATCGATATGATCAAATGGTTGGTTGCTTGCCTGATGGTTCGATGCACTGATACGGTTCTTCGTTAGGGTAATCACGGTACTCCTCGGAGGCAGAACCCGTCGCAAAGGACACCGATACACAACCATCACCAAACAATGTGCAACAATATGATGCATGCATGAAACATGGCAATATGAGTGTCTTGGGCTAATGCAACTAAAACCAGAAGGGTTTGAACAAATTTGAATCAAAGATTCAAATTTCAAACTCAAACATGGCCTTTTAAAGTGCTTTTCCTTGTTCTGCTTAAAACATCAATTTAACTTGTTTGATCATGCATGAAAATAGTACAGATGGATAGATTGGATTTTTCTGATCATTTTTCATATATAATTTGTCCAATTTGGAGTTACAGAATAAAAGTTATGAATTTTTGAAGTTTAAATAATATTCTGGAATTTCCTGATTTAATTTAAATCCAGAAATATAAATATTGCGCCAGCATGACGTCAGCATGACGTCAGTGGTCAACTGCGGCTGGCTGGGGTCAAACCTGACGTGTGGGGTCCACACGTCAGTGACAGGGGGGTTAAACAGGGTTAATTTAATCCTAATTAGGGGTTAGTGGCGCTGGGGCCCACTGTCAGTGTCAGGGGGGTTAATTAAACGGTGATTAGCACTAATCTGACCACCTGGCCGACGGGGCCCACGCGTCAGTGACCCTGGGGGGGTCAAACCCCAGGTCAAACAGGTCAAACCCACCGGCGACATGACGCCGGCGGGGCCCGAGACGGCGGCGCGATGCGGAAACGCGCTACAGGGCACGGGCGAGGCCGTGCTTGGGCTCGTTGGAGAGCCCTTGCTCCCGCGCGTCGAACGGTGGTGGTGGCCGTGCCTGAGGTGGCCGGTACCGACGACGGCGAGCTCGCGAGCGGCGGCCGGAGTTCGGCCAACGGCGGGTTAGGCGATGCAGGGCGCTAGGGGAGGCGTTGGTGCGTGCTACGTGCTCCTGGTGAGGTGTGGAGCACGTTGGTGTGCTCGGCTGGGCGCTACGGTGACTGTGGCCACGACGGCGACGAGGCACGGCGGCGGCGAGCTTCGGAGCTCAAGGGGGCGGCAGCTACAGGATGCTAGGGA